>NC_080571.1:136347986-136570486 GCF_030247185.1 Malaya genurostris | reverse complement strand
TCACACACAATGAGTTCTTCACTGCATGGATGTTTTTTCTTTTATCTCTATACGGCTAGTTGAACATCGGAATGGAAGGTTTGTTTGAACTATTGCTTATGTGCCCAGAGTCACAGCGTGTTGGCTGTTTAGTCCAGGTTGTAAGCGGCGTTCAGCAGCGCTCCACTCATCGCTACCTGATGGAAACCCATCAATTAACTTTTTTACTTTTTTCTTTTTGACGACTTAAGTCAATATTTCTTTTTTTTTTTTTCTCTTTATGCGATATTCGCCTAACCAGAGACATTTTTGTAGAAACAGAAAATGAAAATTATAGAATGATAGTACTCAAGAGAGAGCAAGGATGTGAATATATAGAACGGAAAATGAGAGACGTGACAGAGGGTCATTTAGTCAAGCAGAAATCTTTTAGTAACTTAACTTTTACCTTCTACCAGAGGAGTCGGGCTTAGGCATCTGAACAATGCGAATCGCCCAAGTCTCTGGTATGTCGGAAAGTAGTGATAAAGGTCTTTTACCATTTACTATCCGAACCGGTAAAAGAAAAGTTACTAGAAGTTGTCACTTTTTTACTTGCGACGGCCTTATCACACACAATGAGTTCTTCACTGCATGGATGTTTTTTCTTTTATCTCTATACGGCTAATTGAACATCGGAATGGAAGGTTTGTTTGAACTATTGCTTATGTGCCCAGAGTCACAGCGTGTTGGCTGTTTAGTCCAGGTTGTAAGCGGCGTTCAGCAGCGCTCCACTCATCGCTACCTGATGGAAACCCATCAATTAACTTTTTTACTTTTTTCTTTTTGACGACTTAAGTCAATATTTCTTTTTTTTTTTTTTTCTCTTTATGCGATATTCGCCTAACCAGAGACATTTTTGTAGAAACAGAAAATGAAAATTATAGAATGATAGTACTCAAGAGAGAGCAAGGATGTGAATATATAGAACGGAAAATGAGAGACGTGACAGAGGGTCATTTAGTCAAGCAGAAATCTTTTAGTAACTTAACTTTTACCTTCTACCAGAGGAGTCGGGCTTAGGCATCTGAACAATGCGAATCGCCCAAGTCTCTGGTATGTCGGAAAGTAGTGATAAAGGTCTTTTACCATTTACTATCCGAACCGGTAAAAGAAAAGTTACTAGAAGTTGTCACTTTTTTACTTGCGACGGCCTTATCACACACAATGAGTTCTTCACTGCATGGATGTTTTTTCTTTTATCTCTATACGGCTAGTTGAACATCGGAATGGAAGGTTTGTTTGAACTATTGCTTATGTGCCCAGAGTCACAGCGTGTTGGCTGTTTAGTCCAGGTTGTAAGCGGCGTTCAGCAGCGCTCCACTCATCGCTACCTGATGGAAACCCATCAATTAACTTTTTTACTTTTTTCTTTTTGACGACTTAAGTCAATATTTCTTTTTTTTTTTTTCTCTTTATGCGATATTCGCCTAACCAGAGACATTTTTGTAGAAACAGAAAATGAAAATTATAGAATGATAGTACTCAAGAGAGAGCAAGGATGTGAATATATAGAACGGAAAATGAGAGACGTGACAGAGGGTCATTTAGTCAAGCAGAAATCTTTTAGTAACTTAACTTTTACCTTCTACCAGAGGAGTCGGGCTTAGGCATCTGAACAATGCGAATCGCCCAAGTCTCTGGTATGTCGGAAAGTAGTGATAAAGGTCTTTTACCATTTACTATCCGAACCGGTAAAAGAAAAGTTACTAGAAGTTGTCACTTTTTTACTTGCGACGGCCTTATCACACACAATGAGTTCTTCACTGCATGGATGTTTTTTCTTTTATCTCTATACGGCTAGTTGAACATCGGAATGGAAGGTTTGTTTGAACTATTGCTTATGTGCCCAGAGTCACAGCGTGTTGGCTGTTTAGTCCAGGTTGTAAGCGGCGTTCAGCAGCGCTCCACTCATCGATTCTACAAAAATGTCTCTGGTTAGGCGAATATCGCATAAAGAGAAAAAAAAAGAAATATTGACTTAAGTCGTCAAAAAGAAAAAAGTAAAAAAGTTAATTGATGGGTTTCCATCAGGTAGCGATGAGTGGAGCGCTGCTGAACGCCGCTTACAACCTGGACTAAACAGCCAACACGCTGTGACTCTGGGCACATAAGCAATAGTTCAAACAAACCTTCCATTCCGATGTTCAACTAGCCGTATAGAGATAAAAGAAAAAACATCCATGCAGTGAAGAACTCATTGTGTGTGATAAGGCCGTCGCAAGTAAAAAAGTGACAACTTCTAGTAACTTTTCTTTTACCGGTTCGGATAGTAAATGGTAAAAGACCTTTATCACTACTTTCCGACATACCAGAGACTTGGGCGATTCGCATTGTTCAGATGCCTAAGCCCGACTCCTCTGGTAGAAGGTAAAAGTTAAGTTACTAAAAGATTTCTGCTTGACTAAATGACCCTCTGTCACGTCTCTCATTTTCCGTTCTATATATTCACATCCTTGCTCTCTCTTGAGTACTATCATTCTATAATTTTCATTTTCTGTTTCTACAAAAATGTCTCTGGTTAGGCGAATATCGCATAAAGAGAAAAAAAAAAGAAATATTGACTTAAGTCGTCAAAAAGAAAAAAGTAAAAAAGTTAATTGATGGGTTTCCATCAGGTAGCGATGAGTGGAGCGCTGCTGAACGCCGCTTACAACCTGGACTAAACAGCCAACACGCTGTGACTCTGGGCACATAAGCAATAGTTCAAACAAACCTTCCATTCCGATGTTCAACTAGCCGTATAGAGATAAAAGAAAAAACATCCATGCAGTGAAGAACTCATTGTGTGTGATAAGGCCGTCGCAAGTAAAAAAGTGACAACTTCTAGTAACTTTTCTTTTACCGGTTCGGATAGTAAATGGTAAAAGACCTTTATCACTACTTTCCGACATACCAGAGACTTGGGCGATTCGCATTGTTCAGATGCCTAAGCCCGACTCCTCTGGTAGAAGGTAAAAGTTAAGTTACTAAAAGATTTCTGCTTGACTAAATGACCCTCTGTCACGTCTCTCATTTTCCGTTCTATATATTCACATCCTTGCTCTCTCTTGAGTACTATCATTCTATAATTTTCATTTTCTGTTTCTACAAAAATGTCTCTGGTTAGGCGAATATCGCATAAAGAGAAAAAAAAAAGAAATATTGACTTAAGTCGTCAAAAAGGAAAAAAGTAAAAAAGTTAATTGATGGGTTTCCATCAGGTAGCGATGAGTGGAGCGCTGCTGAACGCCGCTTACAACCTGGACTAAACAGCCAACACGCTGTGACTCTGGGCACATAAGCAATAGTTCAAACAAACCTTCCATTCCGATGTTCAACTAGCCGTATAGAGATAAAAGAAAAAACATCCATGCAGTGAAGAACTCATTGTGTGTGATAAGGCCGTCGCAAGTAAAAAAGTGACAACTTCTAGTAACTTTTCTTTTACCGGTTCGGATAGTAAATGGTAAAAGACCTTTATCACTACTTTCCGACATACCAGAGACTTGGGCGATTCGCATTGTTCAGATGCCTAAGCCCGACTCCTCTGGTAGAAGGTAAAAGTTAAGTTACTAAAAGATTTCCGCTTGACTAAATGACCCTCTGTCACGTCTCTCATTTTCCGTTCTATATATTCACATCCTTGCTCTCTCTTGAGTACTATCATTCTATAATTTTCATTTTCTGTTTCTACAAAAATGTCTCTGGTTAGGCGAATATCGCATAAAGAGAGAAAAAAAAAAGAAATATTGACTTAAGTCGTCAAAAAGAAAAAAGTAAAAAAGTTAATTGATGGGTTTCCATCAGGTAGCGATGAGTGGAGCGCTGCTGAACGCCGCTTACAACCTGGACTAAACAGCCAACACGCTGTGACTCTGGGCACATAAGCAATAGTTCAAACAAACCTTCCATTCCGATGTTCAACTAGCCGTATAGAGATAAAAGAAAAAACATCCATGCAGTGAAGAACTCATTGTGTGTGATAAGGCCGTCGCAAGTAAAAAAGTGACAACTTCTAGTAACTTTTCTTTTACCGGTTCGGATAGTAAATGGTAAAAGACCTTTATCACTACTTTCCGACATACCAGAGACTTGGGCGATTCGCATTGTTCAGATGCCTAAGCCCGACTCCTCTGGTAGAAGGTAAAAGTTAAGTTACTAAAAGATTTCTGCTTGACTAAATGACCCTCTGTCACGTCTCTCATTTTCCGTTCTATATATTCACATCCTTGCTCTCTCTTGAGTACTATCATTCTATAATTTTAATTTTCTGTTTCTACAAAAATGTCTCTGGTTAGGCGAATATCGCATAAAGAGAAAAAAAAAAAAAGAAATATTGACTTAAGTCGTCAAAAAGAAAAAAGTAAAAAAGTTGATTGATGGGTTTCCATCAGGTAGCGATGAGTGGAGCGCTGCTGAACGCCGCTTACAACCTGGACTAAACAGCCAACACGCTGTGACTCTGGGCACATAAGCAATAGTTCAAACAAACCTTCCATTCCGATGTTCAACTAGCCGTATAGAGATAAAAGAAAAAACATCCATGCAGTGAAGAACTCATTGTGTGTGATAAGGCCGTCGCAAGTAAAAAAGTGACAACTTCTAGTAACTTTTCTTTTACCGGTTCGGATAGTAAATGGTAAAAGACCTTTATCACTACTTTCCGACATACCAGAGACTTGGGCGATTCGCATTGTTCAGATGCCTAAGCCCGACTCCTCTGGTAGAAGGTAAAAGTTAAGTTACTAAAAGATTTCTGCTTGACTAAATGACCCTCTGTCACGTCTCTCATTTTCCGTTCTATATATTCACATCCTTGCTCTCTCTTGAGTACTATCATTCTATAATTTTCATTTTCTGTTTCTACAAAAATGTCTCTGGTTAGGCGAATATCGCATAAAGAGAAAAAAAAAAAAAGAAATAGAAATATTGACTTAAGTCGTCAAAAAGAAAAAAGTAAAAAAGTTAATTGATGGGTTTCCATCAGGTAGCGATGAGTGGAGCGCTGCTGAACGCCGCTTACAACCTGGACTAAACAGCCAACACGCTGTGACTCTGGGCACATAAGCAATAGTTCAAACAAACCTTCCATTCCGATGTTCAACTAGCCGTATAGAGATAAAAGAAAAAACATCCATGCAGTGAAGAACTCATTGTGTGTGATAAGGCCGTCGCAAGTAAAAAAGTGACAACTTCTAGTAACTTTTCTTTTACCGGTTCGGATAGCAAATGGTAAAAGACCTTTATCACTACTTTCCGACATACCAGAGACTTGGGCGATTCGCATTGTTCAGATGCCTAAGCCCGACTCCTCTGGTAGAAGGTAAAAGTTAAGTTACTAAAAGATTTCTGCTTGACTAAATGACCCTCTGTCACGTCTCTCATTTTCCGTTCTATATATTCACATCCTTGCTCTCTCTTGAGTACTATCATTCTATAATTTTCATTTTCTGTTTCTACAAAAATGTCTCTGGTTAGGCGAATATCGCATAAAGGGAAAAAAAAAAGTAATAGTAATAGTAATAGTAATAGTAATAGTAATAGTAATAGTAATAGTAATAGTAATAGTAATAGTAATAGTAATAGTAATAGTAATAGTAATAGTAATAGTAATAGTAATAGTAATAGTAATAGTAATAGTAATAGTAATAGTAATAGTAATAGTAATAGTAATAGTAATAGTAATAGTAATAGTAATAGTAATAGTAATAGTAATAGTAATAGTAATAGTAATAGTAATAGTAATAGTAATAGTAATAGTAATAGTAATAGTAATAGTAATAGTAATAGTAATAGTAATAGTAATAGTAATAGTAATAGTAATAGTAATAGTAATAGTAATAGTAATAGTAATAGTAATAGTAATAGTAATAGTAATAGTAATAGTAATAGTAATAGTAATAGTAATAGTAATAGTAATAGTAATAGTAATAATAATAATAATAATAATAATAATAATAATAATGTTGTTGTTGTTTTTTATTATCGACACTTTACATCAACAGGATGCATTCATGTCGTAGAATAGATAATTTTGTTAACAAATTGTTTTTAGATTCACGTTACATTAGATGTCAAAGCTTTTCATAGTTTTTTAAGTAAGTTAGTTTCTTGAAGAAATTGTAAGATTTTGTTCTCATTAACTTTGTCGTTGTTTAGCGCTACTCGTAAACTTGTTGAATCAATGTTGTTCTTTCGTCTGGAGTCGTCGTATTTCCTACAATGTAGTATCATATGTTGAACATCTACGATCACTCCACAGCAATCACAAATAGGAGGTGACGTTTTTTTGAGCAAAAATTCGTGTGTGAGTCGGGTGTGTCCTATCCGAAGTCGCGTTAGCACTCGTTGATCAATCGAATTTTCTCGGTCGGTCCATTTCGATGTGTCGAATTTGATTTTGCGGAGTTTTACCTCAGTTAACGATGACCATTGGTTGTACCATTGGAGTCTGATTAGGTATTTGATTTGTTGAAGGGCATCAATTCCCGGGATGGCAATATGTAAGTAATTGTTGTTTTTAGCTTCTCTTGCTAGTCGGTCAGCCTCTTCATTGCCATGTATTCCTGCTGACCAGGAATCCAACAGAGATGGGTGGAGTGATTACCTATCAGGGTTTCAATATTCTGAATCCACGGATGCTGAGATGTGCCAGATTCGAGTGCGGATAAAACACTGACTGAATCAGACATAATCAGAATATTGTTGCATTTATGCTATCGGGCGAGTGTTGTTTTTATAGCGTACGCCTCCGCCGAAAAAACACTACATTGTGGCGGGAGACCAATCGATTGTTGGATGTGTTCTCCGAATACGCCAGAACCTACTGAGTTGTTATCTTTAGAACCATCGGTGTAGATAACTGTTGTACGATCACAGCGCTCAGCAAGAAATTGCTGAACCACAGGACGAACGATTTCGGAGGGATCTCCTGCTTTTACAAGTTTCTTGATGTCCCATAGGATGCGGGGTTTGGGATCGTACCATTTCCGGTCACCTGGTCGCGTTCTTATGCATATATCTGGGAGGGGAGTCCCGACCATTTCTACTAGTTTTTGAGAGACGCGGTTAACCAAGGGGAGAGAAGCATTATTACTGTTTTTTTCGAGCATATTGATAGCTATTCGAGCAATAGTTTGGGAGACTAGGAAGTTGAACGGCAAGGTGCCCGCTTCAGCCATGATGGCTGGGATTGGACTGGTAACGTATGCTCCTGATGCGAATCTTATTGTCTTGTTGTATGTAGGTGTGAGTGTATTGATGACATTGTTTCCTCCTTTGCTGATAAGCCCCATTCCATATAGAAGCCGTGATGTGATAATGGCAGAACCGATTTGTAGTAATGATATACGTTGGGCCCGAGGTAGCCTGGCTCCGATTATTTTGAGGATGTGTAATCTTGATTCGCATGTTTTTTTTGTTATTTTGCAGTGCATTTTAAAGTTGAGTGATCGATCGAGTGTGACACCAAGTATTTTCAGGTGTGTCTGTGTCTGTATAGGGATTTGGTTTATCTTTAAGACTTTCTTGGGTTCTCGACGGACATTTGGGCTACAGTAGAAGATGCTGGATTTCATAGCTGAAAAAGAGAATCCAACACTTTTGGCCCATCTGTCTACGGCTTTTATTGCAGATTGCAGTTTTCGATAGAGTGGTTGCTCTTTCTTTCCCCAAGCTAATAGTAGGATGTCGTCAGCATATAGCAGGACCTTAACGGTGTTTGGGACTATTCGGAATATGGGTTGCATTGCTACAAGGAATAAGGTAACTGATAGTACTGAACCCTGGGGGACACCATTCTCCAACGGGTATTTACTAGATAGGTAGTTTTCCACGTTGACTTGAAATGTTCTATCTGATAGAAAACTGTTTAGCATATTCGCCATTCTCCCACGGATCTTCCATTTCTGTAGGGTTCTTAAAATACCGTATCTCCATGTAGTGTCGTATGCTTTGGACAAGTCGAGAGATGCTATCAGACAGTGTTCATCGCGATTAGGCAGATATCTCTCTAAGTCTGCAAAGTATGAGTCAGTACCACGGACTGACCTGAAGGCATGTTGTCTGTTATCGAGATATCCATTAGATTCGAGTTCCGTTGTCAGTCGTTTGTTTACCATTCGTTCGAAAACTTTAGCCATGCAGTTTGTCAATGTTATTGGTCGAAATGACGCTGGTCCTGTGTCACCCGAGTTCGACTTCAAAATAGGCACGATGACTCCAGTTCTCCAGCAGGGTGGGAACACGCCACAACGCCATATTCTATTAAAGAGTTCCAGTAGAGAGATTTTTACCGAAGCGGGAAGCCTTTGGAGCATTGGATATCCTATCGAGTCGGGACCTGTCGAGTCACTCCGTCCTTTATCCAAGGCCCACAGGAGCTCTTGGAGAGTGAAATCTGAATTATAGATTTCATTGGATTCTAGTGAATGGTTTATCCGTTTCTGTTCAGCCTTTTTCTTCTGTTTTTGGAATAGCGATGAGTAGCTGGAAGTTGCCGATATCTGAGAATAATGCTGCGCTAATTCCTCAGCCACTTCTTTCGCGTCATTTGTGTATCCTGTGAGTCGTTTGATGACAGTAGGACGATGTTGACGTTTTCCTCTTAGTGTGTTCACTGTTTGCCACATTTCTGCTGTCGTGGAGTTTGGCGATATTTTCGCAACAAAATCTTCCCAAGATCGTTGTTTCGCTTTAAGAATTGTTTTTCTTGCTGTTGATCGCGCTACCTGGAATTTTTGGAGTGCATCTTGCTTACGTGGATCTCCTTCCTGGATACGTCGTAGTGATCTCAGGGCTTTTCTGCGATTTTTGATGGCTATTTTCACTTCCGGACACCACCATGGTACCGCTTTGGGTCCCACTCTTCCAGTAGTGCGGGGTATGGTAGCTTTTGCTGCTGTTATCAATTGGTCGACAAAACACTCAAGTGTCATTTCGATGCCTGGTCGGATTGCTTTAGAGGTCAACTGTTCGTAAGTTTCCCAGTCTGCTTGGTCGTAGATCCATTTTCGTTTTCTGGATTGGGCGTGTACGAAACCGGGCATAGATATGATAATGGGTAGATGGTCGCTACCGTGCGTATCTGGCAATGTTTTCCAGATGAATTTAGATGCTATGCTTTGGCTACAGATTGACAGGTCGATAGCTGAGGTTATGCCAGTAGCTGGGTCGATTCGGGTGTAAGTTCCATTATTGAGAATGAGTAAGTTTTCTGCAAGCGTTTTCTCTGCGATGAAGTAGCCTAGACGAGTCGATTTATTGGACCCCCAGCAGATATGGTGTGCGTTAAAGTCCCCTAACACTAGTAATGGGCGCGGTAATTGTTCTAGGAGGTCTTTCAATTGGTTTTGACTTTCTTGATTATTAGGAGGGAGATATATTGAGACTACAGTGACCTGGATGGGCATTTCCACTCTTACTACGATTGCTTGGATGTTACTGCAGACATTAATCCGTTCGAATGGTGTTCCATCTCGGATTGCAAGACCAACTCCATGTTGCCAATATCGACAACTTCCAGTTTCGGCGAGAAGAGTATATTTTTTCCAATGAAGTCTGTTGATATCATTTGGTTGCTCACTTTAGTCTCCTGCAGAGCTATCAAGCTCGGTTCGTAATCTGTGATCAGTTGTTTAAGTTCAGATATGTTGGTTCGCAAACCTCTGATGTTCCATTGAAGTGCAAAACATTTGCTATCACGACGAGTGTTTATTGTCGATGAAGATGATGAGAGCGATTCCTTGTGCGTTCGTGATACACATTCGGTTGGATTTCGTGCCGGAGGTTGACCTAGTGATGGATTCAGGATGCTGCTTAGCTGTTGCGATGGTGATTCTCTGGCGGAGGACCAGGAGGAGGATTGTAAGGGCTGTATATCTGGTAGGTAGGGATAACCCTCTTCCTCCCGGACAGACCTTTCCAGGTACGGAAGTGGGGGAGCAGCTTTCGTCTCTTCTTCCCTATGCCAGTTTCTCGCATATGATGTTGATGGTTTTTCTGGGTCAGTAGGTGCTGATGATGACGAGTGTTTACCGGTGTTTTGTCGGGAGGAGTGTTGCAAGGTCTGTGTATCCGGGGGATAGGGACAGACCTTTTCCCCCCGATCGATCCCTTCAAGATGAAGTGGAGAAGCTACTTTCTTCTCTTCTTCCCCAAACCGGTAACTCGTCTGGTCTTCTGCTGGTACACCTGTAACTGGATAAATCTCAGCAGTATCGCGTAGTGCCAACCACTGTCCGGACATAAGCGATATTGTGTTCAGTAACTACGACAGTAGCTGGCACTGGGGTAAGACTTTGTGTAGTTCCCTTGATGTGTTTCTTCGAGGCGTTGAATGTGGGGTCATCTGGGCTTGTACTTTTCCAGAATTTTCCTCTAGGAAGGAATGATAGATGATGTTCGGCGACATTTTCTGTCAGTCCTGCGGAAAATTTTCGAGCAGCATTATCTGTAGCTTGATTGGCAATTACGGGACTGACCTGTGGTGTATCAGGCCCCGCAGTACCAATCACTGTCGCAAAGGCTTTACTACTTGGGACACAAACTTTGACAGTGACTGGCACTGGGGAATGGCTTCGTATAGCTGGGTTGCGGGTTGCGTTCAGTAGGTGTTGATTTCTGTGTGCACTGTTGTGTTTGTCGCTGGGTGGTGCAGTAGTGAGAGATGTTTTGGGATTAGTTTCGGTCACAGGGTTGAAATCACCATCAACAGGTTGGGGTATGGCGGTCTGGACGGTTTTTTCTTCCTGCTGTGCTTGCGTTGGAGGACGTACTACACTTTCCGATACTCCAAACCGAATATTGTTAACCGTGTTCTTGCGTTGGTCGTTGCCTATGGGATCCAATCGATGAGTAGTGTAGAATCTATCGAAGGTGTTGATTAGGGGGAGTCTCCATAATATCTATGTCGTCATCCGAGCTCTCGTTATTATTTGTTGCTGGCGTAGCTTTTTTTGGTGGTGGGCTGTTAGATTTCTCTGTTTTCTGTTTGGAAGTTTTCGGTCTTCCTCGTTTTGTTTCCACTAATGCTGGAGAGTTGTTACGTGACCGAGTAGTTACACCGCTAATTTGTGGTAGTGGTCTTGTTTCTATCTGAGTAAATTGCAATTTGTCCTGTAAGTGTTCGGTGGTTTGTTTTTTAAGTTGTTGTATGTAGTTCATCATCTGTTCCATCTTGTCTTCTCTTTTTTTTGCTGCATCAATTAGCTTTTCTATTTGATCATCCTTCTTTTTTAAAGCGGTTTCTAGCGCTTCTAGTTTTTGTTTGACAGATTTGTCCTGTGCTACCGCTTGTGCGTAGGTTCCACTTTTCATGTTCTGGACTCGTTTTCGTGCTTCTGGGAAGGTGATATTGTTACGTATTTTTATTTCAATGATCTCGGTTTCTTGTTTGAATCGTGGGCATTGACGGCTAGTAGGTCGATGATCTCTTTGGCAATTGCGACAAAATGCTGGGTTGCAACATTCTTCCGTTTCATCATGTTCATTGGAGCAGTTGAAGCAGCGCTTAGGTTGAGTGCAGCGTAATTTGGTGTGTCCATAACTGAAACAGTTATAGCATAACATGGGATTCGGAAAGAAAGGGCTTGTAGGTATATTGAGAAGACCAATTTTTATATATTCAGGATATGTTGTTTTACAGAACGTGAGAATCAGTTTGGGTGTATTTTTTCTACTTTCTCCTTCACTGCGCGTTATTCTTTTAACGAACACAACTCCCTGTCCTAGTAGGCCGGCGAGTATGTCCTTTTCCTCCATATGTATGATATCGTAGCATGATATTACGCATTTACTCACATTCAGATTTGGGTGGGGTTGAACTACCACTTCGGTGCCATCGTAAAGCTGAGTCATTTTTAAAAGCTTTGAAACTTGGACTGGATCACGTATTCTCAGTGTGTATTTTGTTCCTCTTGCTTCTGTGCTAGCTCCTTCGATCGGACCTCCAGCAGCCAATTCTACTGATTTTCCGATGAGGAAAGGGTTTTTTGGGAGCGGAGTTTCATCTTTTCCAGCAAGTTGAAGATACGTGAGTTCCCCAAACTTGTTAGTTGGATCCATGAACTCCGGGAGTCTTCTACCATTTGTTCCTCCTGGACCGCCGCTGCTAGTGGCTGCCATGCTTACTTAAGTCTTTGTAATTGATTGACAACAGTCACCTGTTGTCTACCCCAAGTAATCACAGATGAGAGCAAAATAAGATTAGATCCTACCTGATGTGTGTGCAAATTAAGCGCCTCCCTCGCTTTACTTAACGTTGAATGTTTTTTACAGTTGGTTTGATTCGGTTTCAAATGCAACAAAACTTTCACGTATAGATTATTTGGCAATTTATCGCACTACTGCCCACAGTGGTATATCAGTAGCAGAAGTGCTATTGAATGGGCTGAATGGGCGAAGGCCGATAACCGCCTTCTTTTGTTTTCTGGTATAGGATTGGCCTGCACTGTTAATTGGCCGTTCTTAGACACTTTTTGATAGCTTTAATTTTGCATCCCGATAAATTCACTAATGCAAATAGATAGGTTTTTTATATATTCACTGATGCAGATAAATACTGCAACACGCACTAATCAGGTGTATGGCCTGTAACACTGCAGCGGTCAACAACGGCGCAATGAAGTAAACCGTATTCAGTTTGATTCAACTGATTCTTTTGTATATATCCTCGTGGGGCGCACAAATCATTTGTCGAATTTTCGCAGTTTTCGACAGTTTTTCGTCAGACCTTCACTACTGAACACTACTTAGATTGGTTTTCTTCTGACACCAATGATTTTTCTCCAATAAGATCACTAAATCACTACCAAAACGCTTCAGAATTATCGTAGCAAGCGTATACTGTACTTTATAGGGACAGTGGGCTAACTCGAATGAATAATAATAATAATAATAATAATAATAATAATAATAATAATAATAATAATAATAATAATAATAATAATAATAATAATAATAGTAATAATAATAATAATAATAATAATAATAATAATAATAATAATAATAATAATAATAATAATAATAATAATAATAATAATAATAATAATAATAATAATAATAATAATAATAATAATAATAATAATAATAATAATAATAATAATAATAATAATAATAATAATAATAATAATAATAATAATAATAATAATAATAATAATAATAATAATAATAATAATAATAATAATAATAATAATAATAATAATAATAATAATAATAATAATAATAATAATAATAATAATAATAATAATAATAATAATAATAATAATAATAATAATAATAATAATAATAATAATAATAATAATAATAATAATAATAATAATAATAATAATAATAATAATAATAATAATAATAATAATAATAATAATAATAATAATAATAATAATAATAATAATAATAATAATAATAATAATAATAATAATAATAATAATAATAATAATAATAATAATAATAATAATAATAATAATAATAATAATAATAATAATAATAATAATAATAATAATAATAATAATAATAATAATAATAATAATAATAATAATAATAATAATAATAATAATAATAATAATAATAATAATAATAATAATAATAATAATAATAATAATAATAATAATAATAATAATAATAATAATAATAATAATAATAATAATAATAATAATAATAATAATAATAATAATAATAATAATAATAATAATAATAATAATAATAATAATAATAATAATAATAATAATAATAATAATAATAATAATAATAATAATAATAATAATAATAATAATAATAATAATAATAATAATAATAATAATAATAATAATAATAATAATAATAATAATAATAATAATAATAATAATAATAATAATAATAATAATAATAATAATAATAATAATAATAATAATAATAATAATAATAATAATAATAATAATAATAATAATAATAATAATAATAATAATAATAATAATAATAATAATAATAATAATAATAATAATAATAATAATAATAATAATAATAATAATAATAATAATAATAATAATAATAATAATAATAATAATAATAATAATAATAATAATAATAATAATAATAATAATAATAATAATAATAATAATAATAATAATAATAATAATAATAATAATAATAATAATAATAATAATAATAATAATAATAATAATAATAATAATAATAATAATAATAATAATAATAATAATAATAATAATAATAATAATAATAATAATAATAATAATAATAATAATAATAATAATAATAATAATAATAATAATAATAATAATAATAATAATAATAATAATAATAATAATAATAATAATAATAATAATAATAATAATAATAATAATAATAATAATAATAATAATAATAATAATAATAATAATAATAATAATAATAATAATAATAATAATAATAATAATAATAATAATAATAATAATAATAATAATAATAATAATAATAATAATAATAATAATAATAATAATAATAATAATAATAATAATAATAATAATAATAATAATAATAATAATAATAATAATAATAATAATAATAATAATAATAATAATAATAATAATAATAATAATAATAATAATAATAATAATAATAATAATAATAATAATAATAATAATAATAATAATAATAATAATAATAATAATAATAATAATAATAATAATAATAATAATAATAATAATAATAATAATAATAATAATAATAATAATAATAATAATAATAATAATAATAATAATAATAATAATAATAATAGTAATAGTAATAATAATAGTAATAATAATAATAATAATAATAATAATAATAATAATAATAATAATAATAATAATATTAATAATAATAATAATAATAATAATAATAATAATAATAATAATAATAATAATAAAAATAAAAATAATAATAATAATAATAATAATAATAATAATAATAATAATAATAATAATAATAATAATAATAATAATAATAATAATAATAATAATAATAATAATAATAATAATAATAATAATAATAATAATAATAATAATAATAATAATAATAATAATAATAATAATAATAATGATAATAGTAATAATAATAATAATAATAATAATAATAATAATAATAATAATAATAATAATAATAATAATAATAATAATAATAATATTAATAATTATAATAATTATAATAATAATAATAATAATGATAATAATAATAATAATAATAATAATAGTTCAAACAGTTCTTACCGCTACTTTTTGTCCGTGTTATGTTGCTTCATTTTAAACACCATCAAAGGCTTTAGTCCAGCCTCCGACAGTGCCCGCTTTAGTGCGGTATCCATCATGTCGGGTAGTCCTCGAAGTACAACCTTTATACGTTTATTGGCGGCAATATCGTGTGTGTAGTATTCCGCTTTTGTCTGCTTCAGGTACAATTCCACTCCTTTGTAGTAGTTCAAAGCCGGAACAGTTATTTTGTAGCCTTCAGTACATAAACGGATTGTTGCCTGTAGTCCTTTGCTGATCAGTGTGTTGAAATCCGAGCGTAGAGTTGGTGGGAAGCCCTTCAGGTAGAAAGGCGGCAGTTTTTCCTTCTTCTGCAGTTCCTCTTCGACATCAACTGGCAGATCAGCGTATTGGTTGTTACTCAGCAAACGGTCGTTTACCTGTACATCACTTGGCTTCAGACGCTTAGCATCCTTTGGATCCTTCTCGGATCTATGGCGCGTTTTACCCATAGCTTGGGTAGGTAGAAAGCTGCGAATAAAAGATAAAACAAAATCAAAATTAGTCGTAGTAGGTTATTCGTCTATTCACATCGAGTGTCAGATGACGAATGGTAGGAAAAATGAACCACTCAACTTTTATATGGATGCTCTTGTATAGATGCAGACATCTCGCGTTCTGATGGGCTGGTGCTGTCATGGGTTAAATCAAACAGGTTTTTCAATAGTGTACTATTGAAAAACTTCAGTGCTGTTGCAATACACGTTCAAGTTGAAAATTTTCGATTCTATTGGTAGTTAGATTATATAAATCCTTCTACAGATCACTGAGCTATGAGCTTTCAAAATACGAGAAAGGCAAACGCGCCGTATGAATTATCCTCTTTGACACTCGTTTGTACCAAACATTTAAGAAAAGTTTAATTTTCAACTATTTGAGATTATGTCACACAACTGAAAATTTTATCATAAAATTGTGAACATATTTCCGATCGCATGTCGCAAGAATTATGTTGATTCATTAGATACCACAGGAGATATTCACGATCAAAAACTTATCACTCTCTCAGAGGGTAAATTTTGAAAAGGCGCCCCATAGTAAAGTAAGTCCCAAAAAATATTTTTTCTGGCTCGTTTTACTATGACAGTTTTCTGGCTCGTTTTACTATGACAGTTTGAATATTTGCGGCATTTTGTCGCTATCTTATCACATCAATCAATCAATCAATCAATCAATCAATCTTTTCTAACCGACGGTGAAAATTACAATATAGACCACTCATATGAATCTTGCAGGTGTTGAATTTGCTCTTAATCTGAAGATTTGGTCTACACCCAAAACCTCCTTTTACGTAATATTCGAGGGTTCGTAAATCGAGTAGGTCGATGATCTCTTTGGCAATTGCGACAAAATGCTGGGTTGCAACATTCTTCCGTTTCATCATGTTCATTGGAGCAGTTGAAGCAGCGCTTAGGTTGAGTGCAGCGTAATTTGGTGTGTCCATAACTGAAACAGTTATAGCATAACATGGGATTCGGAAAGAAAGGGCTTGTAGGTATATTGAGAAGACCAATTTTTATATATTCAGGATATGTTGTTTTACAGAACGTGAGAATCAGTTTGGGTGTATTTTTTCTACTTTCTCCTTCACTGCGCGTTATTCTTTTAACGAACACAACTCCCTGTCCTAGTAGGCCGGCGAGTATGTCCTTTTCCTCCATATGTATGATATCGTAGCATGATATTACGCATTTACTCACATTCAGATTTGGGTGGGGTTGAACTACCACTTCGGTGCCATCGTAAAGCTGAGTCATTTTTAAAAGCTTTGAAACTTGGACTGGATCACGTATTCTCAGTGTGTATTTTGTTCCTCTTGCTTCTGTGCTAGCTCCTTCGATCGGACCTCCAGCAGCCAATTCTACTGATTTTCCGATGAGGAAAGGGTTTTTTGGGAGCGGAGTTTCATCTTTTCCAGCAAGTTGAAGATACGTGAGTTCCCCAAACTTGTTAGTTGGATCCATGAACTCCGGGAGTCTTCTACCATTTGTTCCTCCTGGACCGCCGCTGCTAGTGGCTGCCATGCTTACTTAAGTCTTTGTAATTGATTGACAACAGTCACCTGTTGTCTACCCCAAGTAATCACAGATGAGAGCAAAATAAGATTAGATCCTACCTGATGTGTGTGCAAATTAAGCGCCTCCCTCGCTTTACTTAACGTTGAATGTTTTTTACAGTTGGTTTGATTCGGTTTCAAATGCAACAAAACTTTCACGTATAGATTATTTGGCAATTTATCGCACTACTGCCCACAGTGGTATATCAGTAGCAGAAGTGCTATTGAATGGGCTGAATGGGCGAAGGCCGATAACCGCCTTCTTTTGTTTTCTGGTATAGGATTGGCCTGCACTGTTAATTGGCCGTTCTTAGACACTTTTTGATAGCTTTAATTTTGCATCCCGATAAATTCACTAATGCAAATAGATAGGTTTTTTATATATTCACTGATGCAGATAAATACTGCAACACGCACTAATCAGGTGTATGGCCTGTAACACTGCAGCGGTCAACAACGGCGCAATGAAGTAAACCGTATTCAGTTTGATTCAACTGATTCTTTTGTATATATCCTCGTGGGGCGCACAAATCATTTGTCGAATTTTCGCAGTTTTCGACAGTTTTTCGTCAGACCTTCACTACTGAACACTACTTAGATTGGTTTTCTTCTGACACCAATGATTTTTCTCCAATAAGATCACTAAATCACTACCAAAACGCTTCAGAATTATCGTAGCAAGCGTATACTGTACTTTATAGGGACAGTGGGCTAACTCGAATGAATAATAATAATAATAATAATAATAATAATAATAATAATAATAATAATAATAGTAATAATAATAATAATAATAATAATAATAATAATAATAATAATAATAATAATAATAATAGTAATAATAATAATAATAATAATAATAATAATAATAATAATAATAATAATAATAATAATAATAATAATAATAATAATAATAATAATAATAATAATAATAATAGTAATAATAATAATAATAATAATAATAATAATAATAATAATAATAATAATAATAATAATAATAATAATAGTAATAATAATAATAATAATAATAATAATAATAATAATAATAATAATAATAATAATAATAATAATAATAATAATAATAATAATAATAATAATAATAATAATAATAATAATAATAATAATAATAATAATAATAATAATAATAATAATAATAATAATAATAATAATAATAATAATAATAATAATAATAATAATAATAATAATAATAATAATAATAATAATAATAATAATAGTAATAATAATAATAATAATAATAATAATAATAATAATAATAATAATAATAATAATAATAATATAAATAATAATAATAATAATAATAATAATAATAATAATAATAATAATAATAATAATAATAATAATAATAATAATAATAATAATAATAATAATAATAATAATAATAATAATAATAATAATAATAATAATAATAATAATAATAATAACAATAATAATAATAATAATAATAATAATAATAATAATAATAATAATAATAATAATAATAATAATAATAATAATAATAATAATAATAATAATAATAATAATAATAATAATAATAATAATAATAATAATAATAATAATAATAATAATAATAATAATAATAATAATAATAATAATAATAATAATAATAATAATAATAATAATAATAATAATAATAATAATAATAATAATAATAATAATAATAATAATAATAATAATAATAATAATAATAATAATAATAATAATAATAATAATAATAATAATAATAATAATAATAATAATAATAATAATAATAATAATAATAATAATAATAATAATAATAATAATAATAATAATAATAATAATAATAATAATAATAATAATAATAATAATAATAATAATAATAATAATGATAATAGTAATAATAATAATAATAATAATAATAATAATAATAATAATAATAATAATAATAATAATAATAATAATTATAATAATTATAATAATAATAATAATAATGATAATAATAATAATAATAATAATAATAGTTCAAACAGTTCTTACCGCTACTTTTTGTCCGTGTTATGTTGCTTCATTTTAAACACCATCAAAGGCTTTAGTCCAGCCTCCGACAGTGCCCGCTTTAGTGCGGTATCCATCATGTCGGGTAGTCCTCGAAGTACAACCTTTATAGGTTTATTGGCGGCAATATCGTGTGTGTAGTATTCCGCTTTTGTCTGCTTCAGGTACAATTCCACTCCTTTGTAGTAGTTCAAAGCCGGAACAGTTATTTTGTAGCCTTCAGTACATAAACGGATTGTTGCCTGTAGTCCTTTGCTGATCAGTGTGTTGAAATCCGAGCGTAGAGTTGGTGGGAAGCCCTTCAGGTAGAAAGGCGGCAGTTTTTCCTTCTTCTGCAGTTCCTCTTCGACATCAACTGGCAGATCAGCGTATTGGTTGTTACTCAGCAAACGGTCGTTTACCTGTACATCACTTGGCTTCAGACGCTTAGCATCCTTTGGATCCTTCTCGGATCTATGGCGCGTTTTACCCATAGCTTGGGTAGGTAGAAAGCTGCGAATAAAAGATAAAACAAAATCAAAATTAGTCGTAGTAGGTTATTCGTCTATTCACATCGAGTGTCAGATGACGAATGGTAGGAAAAATGAACCACTCAACTTTTATATGGATGCTCTTGTATAGATGCAGACATCTCGCGTTCTGATGGGCTGGTGCTGTCATGGGTTAAATCAAACAGGTTTTTCAATAGTGTACTATTGAAAAACTTCAGTGCTGTTGCAATACACGTTCAAGTTGAAAATTTTCGATTCTATTGGTAGTTAGATTATATAAATCCTTCTACAGATCACTGAGCTATGAGCTTTCAAAATACGAGAAAGGCAAACGCGCCGTATGAATTATCCTCTTTGACACTCGTTTGTACCAAACATTTAAGAAAAGTTTAATTTTCAACTATTTGAGATTATGTCACACAACTGAAAATTTTATCATAAAATTGTGAACATATTTCCGATCGCATGTCGCAAGAATTATGTTGATTCATTAGATACCACAGGAGATATTCACGATCAAAAACTTATCACTCTCTCAGAGGGTAAATTTTGAAAAGGCGCCCCATAGTAAAGTAAGTCCCAAAAAATATTTTTTCTGGCTCGTTTTACTATGACAGTTTTCTGGCTCGTTTTACTATGACAGTTTGAATATTTGCGGCATTTTGTCGCTATCTTATCACATCAATCAATCAATCAATCAATCAATCAATCTTTTCTAACCGACGGTGAAAATTACAATATAGACCACTCATATGAATCTTGCAGGTGTTGAATTTGCTCTTAATCTGAAGATTTGGTCTACACCCAAAACCTCCTTTTACGTAATATTCGAGGGTTCGTAAATCGAGTTATGACGTTAAAAAATTACGTTATTTGGAATTTTCAACGTAAATAAGTTTACGTTATTTGGAATTTTCAACGAAAAAAGTTTTCCTTATGTATTTGTATTATCGGATATGTATAATATATTGGATAATCATGGAATGAAAAGTAACAGTATTTAAACCAGTTTTCAAAAACCTGTTTTAATCCACCTAGTGGTGTAATGATGCCTTTCTCATATCAATCACACTATAAAAAAAACTGTGGTATTCTTCAAAATTTTCTTCGATTCTTAAAAGAATAACCAAAATCGATTTGTTTGACCGTCTACTGATAAAAACTATCAATTGGAAAAGATTTGAGGTCGATTTAGAATTTTTTAAAGTTTTTTCCCCATTTTCAGTGATGGTATACCATTTTTAACCCACTTTACCCTATATTTCCACATTTTACCCCATAACTCCCGAATCGGAAGTCGATCCAAATAATATTCAGGAATTTTTTATGGGACCTCAAGACCTTTAATTTGAATCTAAGTTTGTGAAATTCGGTTCAGCCATCTCTGAGAAAAGTTAGAGCAAAAAAACGTTACATACACACATGCACACATACACACACACACACATACACACACATACACACACATACACACACAGACATTTTGCGTACTCGACGAACTAAGTCGAATGGTATATGACACTCGGCCCTCCGGGCCTCGGTTCAAAAGTCGGTTTTCGCAGTGATTGCATAACCTTTCTATATGAGAAAGGCAAAACGAACTCAATTGCCAATGCGTGGGTTAAGAAGGGCTGAATATAAGTCTTTGCTCGAAGGATAATGTGCATTATGTTGATCGTTACATTGTTATGTTAACATGTAACAAGTTTGATGTGCTATTCTACTCAGAATTAATAAGGTCTTTTAAGACAAATAAGATGAGATTGTTATTTGTCGAAGGAGGAAATCAATTGATTCCAACTCTAACAAATTTGTCCACCAATCATCGATTTCAGAATATTTTCAAGTTAAATAGAGCTCCATCATTGTAACTGAACAGTTCGAATGATTCCAGCACTGTTGAAATTACCGGTGCGCTTATGCTTTAGGTTCCTGATAATCCGCTAGGTTACAACGCAAGCTTATTCGGTCCATCTAGTGTTGTGATGGTGCATTTCATATAAATGTATTTGGAAATCTGAACATAACCATAACTGTTTCTTCAGTAAACCATTTAATACGCATAATATTCCAAAACAGGTGTTCCCTTTGTTGCTTGCTAAATCTTCTCAAGCAACAGTTTATGCATTTTAATCATATCCATCAATGCACATTTCAGAAAGGGAAGATCAAACAAGTGGCATTGGGAAAACCTTCCATCGAAAAATCTTGTTGATATTATCATGTTAACGAAATTTTTGTTTGAGATTCTGAGATTGATATTGGGGCAGGATTATCATTTCCGCTGAGTATGGGAAAAATTTCGTTCCTTACGATATCACTACAGTAATATTCTTTAAATACACACATGATTATGAATGATCATTCTCACGATCGGGTTGGCTCTGCTCATTCGCAGTCTCGTTATTCCATCGTTACTGGTGGTGATAACGATGAACTGGTCCGGCGGGAAGGGCCTGGTAAATTATTGTCTGATACTGGTCGAGATATTGGGTTTGATTCCTAATTTGTTCAAGGATCTTCCCGGGTTGGAAATATTCTTGATTAACCCTGGATAGTAACTGTAATATATAATGTAGTATAGTAATTGCTTTTTGTTTAGCTGCTCTATCGAAGGAATATCTATGCCTGCTAAGTTAACCAGCTCGTTTCAATTTTTGATTACTGGTTAAAGCATGTAATGATATATATAACTTAGATAACTCGTTCAGCTCACACTTTTGTAGGGTATAAGGTGGGACCACCATCATCATCATCATATTATCAGTCATGCAGCGATTTGCACTAGCAGAAGATGATATTCAGATGCCGGAAGTCAATACATTCTGAATATAGAGATATAGAGATAAAGGACTTTGTGTTAATTCTAGGGTTGATTAACTCTCATGATCTAAGTAACCTATTAATGTTATTAACCTCATTAAACGTTATTTAGCATGAATTTGATTTATAAAAGTAACAAGAGTGCAGAGTTTTGCGCAACAGTTGAACCAGCCCTCTACTGATAAGCCTGTTGGCTACGATAGCACTTGGTACAACACTCTTCCTCCGGGTTGATTTGGACACTTGTTTGTGTTCGCTCTAGCCAAGTTCTCTACTCCTGTCACTGTCTCCTACTCAATGCTTGAGCGAAAAAATAGGTATAAAGCGACAAGATAAAAAGGCTATTCTTAATCCACCTAGTGATGTGATAATGTCTTTCTGTCTTCATTCACACAGGCACATTCATGTTTTTATTGTGATAATTTCTAACACGAATACAAAAACGGTGCTTTTTATTAATTGTTATACGATCCGGAAGTGTTAAACATATGATAAAAAACCTATTCTCAATCCACATAGTGGTGTGATAATGTATTTCTGTCGTCATTCACACAGTCACATTCATTTTTTATATTGTGATAATTTCTATCACGAATACAAAAAAGGTGATTTTTGTCAATTGCCTCACTTATACGATCCGGAAGTGTTAATCATTTGATCTTCGAACTTGATCCACAATCTGTTAGTAGCTTTTAAACGGGAAGCTTGCGGAAATCGGTTCAACCAGCTCTGAAAAAAATTGAGCGGTAAAATGGTATATAAAAAGTCGAATGGGATATAAAACTATGAGACTCCGAGGCTCCGTTTGAAAGTCGGATTTTCCAGCAATTCTTTTACCTTTCTATACGAAAAAGCAAAAAATCGTGTCGTTTGACCCAGTAGTTTTTTCGTTATCGTGCGAACGAACGTTTTCGAGAAAACGAGCAAAGGAAATATCTCCGAAAGTATTGTAAGACTGATTTTGCATTAATGATTTCTGATAATGTATTTATCGATTAAAGCCAACTTTGTACATTCATTTCTATTGCGCTCTTGTAATATGCTGTTACAAAAGTTGTAACGAAATTGTCATCCTCCCACATGTCTTTGTATTCGTAATAGAAACTACAATACCTTGCACAATATAATAAATTTTGTCTACTTGTATGACTTGTATAAACATTTGTGTGGAACTTGTAAGTTAATCCAGCATTTTCCAACCCCAAAAAATCTATCCGATTGCGCTACACGTAGCTATAATACAGGGTCCGCCATGTAACTTTTTTTTAAACATGCAATAAAACACAAAGGGTTCATCCGATTTCAAAGATTATTTTCTCATAATAAAGTACAATCCTTCCGGTTAATTGTGGAATATAATTTCATTCAAATGGCTGCCTCGGCTGGCCTTGCAGTACGCCATACGGTTCAAGGCTTGAATTGTCTCGGACTTATCCACATAACACTTACCTTTGACAGCCCCCCAAACATAATAGACAAACGACGTCAAATCACAGCTCCGAGTCGGCCAAACGACATCCGAATTTCGACTGATAATTCGATCTTCGAAGACTGTGCGCAGAAGATTGATCGTAGCGTTGGCTGTGTGGCACGGAGCGCCGTCTTGTTGGAACCAAATGGTGTCCAAGTCTTACTCTTCAAGTAACGGGAAGAACCAATCGCTTATCATGGCGCGGTAGTGCTCGCCATTGACCGTGGTGGCGGCTCCTGCCTCAATTTCGAAGAAAAATTGCCCTATGATGTCGCCAGGAAAAAATCCGCACCAAACCGTCACTCGCTGAGGATGCATCGGCATCTCCATATTAACGTGCGGGTTTTCTGTCCCCCAGATGCGACAATTTTTCTTATTAACATACCCGCCGAGATAAAAATGTGCCTCATCCGAGAAGATGATTTTTGGGCTAAAATCGGCGTCTTCTTCAAGCTGATTTTCAAAGTAAAACTGCACTATTTTCACGCGTTCCTCGAGCGTATACACAACCATTTTCGTTCAGCGGAAGGATAAAACTAAGTTTCTGTCAAATCAGAAGTGACATTAAGGTTAATAATGTCGAAATAACCGCTAGTTAAAAAAAGTTAGATGGCGGACCCTGTATGAGGATAGATAATACTACTAAAAATAAATAACTCTTATAGGCTCGTTGGGAGCTGTATTCCAAAACATTCGATTTTGGTTAAGAGATCATATTCATATTGTCATTTCCAACTGCTATCGATTCTGATCGAAAAGTAAAGATATATGTGAAAATATAATGTGCATACACTCCAAAAAAATTTGAATTTTACAGGTGACTTAATCCCTCATACGATGTAATTCATAACGATCTAATTTGTCAAATGACGGAAAATTTTATTTGTAATGACTTAATGTTAGATTAGCTTGAATTTTACTGGTTTCGAGTGTAACTTGCGTTCTGCGAGCAGGTGCGACTGTATGAATTTAAATGCACCTTTTATCAGCCAAGCAAATGCATGCTTCTGTGGTTCAGTCGATTAGCAGACGTACTTGCGATCCAATGATTTTCGGTTCAAGTCGCGGCGGTTACTATCAGTGTTCTTTTTTTATTTCAATGCATTTCATGGAATGGAGCTTTCTAATAAGATGCAAAATCACAGGGTTTTTTTTAAGAGAGTAGGAAATAGGATTTCAGTTGAAAATGTTAGTTCCTTTCGGCAACTGTCAAGCCTCTACTGAAATATAGCAAATCGAGATACTACAATCACCTGAAAATACGGAATCTTAAAGTTTCTAGGTGGGCGTGCCAATAGAAACAACATCTTGAAAACTGCAAATAATGTCGCTTTCATTTAGAAAATAACTTTTTTTGACATATTTGCAGCATTATTAAATACGCGCTTAAACTTAAACGCTTAAATCACGATTCAAAATAGTTGCAAATAATCGGATTGCCGAGCGATCATCATTGGTTCGGATACAAAACCGAACATGTACTAGGCAGAATTCAAATGGCAGCGCTCCATAACGATTGAAAGAGAGAAGAAATGCGAGAGAATTAACTATTGGGCATCGCCGATCGGGTGTTATTTGACGCAATCGGGGGTTCGGCAGAAGCACACTTATGCACAAATAAAATCGAGTAACTCGCAGTAGGCAGAAAAGTGCTTATGAGTGCTTGCCGAGTGAAAATGGATACGATTATTCCCTTCTTTGAATACAGCGTAAGAATTCTTAGTTATACTTGAATATTGTAAACAGCAGTGGAAGGAGCGCAGAATTAGCGATGGCGATCTGGCGATATAAGAAAATACTGCGAACAAACTGGCGCCTTGTCTGCGAGCTGCTTGAAAGAAACTAACTCCTGCATGCTTGTTATTTCTATAAAATCAAATTCCTGCTAAATAACTTTTAATTGGGTTTAATCAGAATAGTGCATGAGAGTAAATCCACCAGCTGTGTGAAAACTAAGTTTATAATGGATGACTGCAAGGGGAAACATATTTAATCCTAAGTTTATACTAGGGGCATATACCCATATTGATCTATTTTACGTTTCGTCTTTGACTCATCAGTGTTTAGCGGTTTATGTTGAGCCGTCCGGTCGAGCTAGCAGTTCAACATAAACTGCTACGCACTGATGAGTCAAAGACTATACGTATAATAAATCAAGTCTAAAATGATCAATATTTAGCATGGAATATTTTTTCATTCCATATTGCTAACGTGAAAACGCATGTCCCTGTTACAGCAAAACCATCATTCAAATAACAGTCGGTGTTGAACAGTCGTTTGCACCGCACGCGTATAGCTATTGGCTCCTGGAAATGTTTTCTGGCTACCTAGAGTTTTATTGATTCAAGATTCTAATATGATCAGTCTTATTCAAGACTGAGAAATTAATCAGCCTTTTTTAAGGCTAGCTATTTTTTTTTTTATTTATAACAATTTTTTTATTCAGGCCAATTTGCGTATAGCTTTACGTGGCCGATTTACCCATGTTTTTGTTACATAAAATTATTTTTTTATTGTTGGATCTCGTTGTCACCCTTCTTCTAGGGGGAGAGGAGCTTCCATTTCCTTCTAGCGAAGATTGTTCGTCATTTTGTCCGTTGCTCATATCATCCATTGCTACATCGTTGGAATTGTGAGTGGTTTCCGTTTCCTTGTTTTCATTGTTGATCGCAGTCTTGGGTTCATTTGCAGTTGCTGTAGATGCGCTTTGTACATTGATTGCCGTTGATAGTTGGTTAGATGGTGAAGGTGCTTTTGAAACAGGAGCACTGCATTCACTAGTTTCCGTTGTCGGGTGGTTGTCCTTGTTTTTGTTTGTTTTGTTTGTTTTCGCAGTTTCAGTGCATGGTTTGCCGTAGTGTGCAGGTTGTTCACAAAACTGACATGTAACCAATTGATTTTCATACGTAATCAACGTTTTACACGGATGCATCCCGTCTTGACCACAAATGATGTAAGATGGAATTGCTTTACGTAGTTGCATACGTACCACTCGCACGCCATTCCGTATACCCGGAAAAAAATTCCGCCATACTTCCTTTTCGATGGAAAGAACTTCACCGTACTGCGACATACATTACCGAACATACCCCTCGCTGGTCTGCGGGGGAAGGTCATGCACGCGTACTTCTATGGCATTGTCCACCATGAACACAGGGATTTTATATTTAACATTGTCATGATCAATACTGTGCACCCCGTTATTACCCGAAGCAAATGCAATTGCATCTTTTTCACGTTTAAACATAATGTACACACAGTTCGACGCCTTGTTGAATTGAATCTCACTTACATCATTAACGTTTAGATGCATTCGTTCCTTAAGCAAGATTTCAATTTCGGTTGCTGCAGGTCTAACTTTGCAGCGCTTGAAATCAATACAAATTGAATTTGGCCTTGTAGGCCAAGTTTCAGGCTTTGTTAAATCGTATTTGCCCATTTCGTACACTCTATTGTTCACTGCACTGTATTGTCTTTGTTTCTGTCGTCGCGACCGTAAGAAATTTTCGACTGTGTCGTTTGCGATGCGAGCACGAACTGTAGGCTAGCTATTCAAAGAACTATTCTTCGAACTAATCAGTCTTTATTTGGACTACTACAAAATCAGACTTTTCCAAACTAGGAGTCTAATCGAAGACTAATTTAGCCTAGTTAAATTAATTCCAAATTTCATTCATTACAAAAATGCCTGCGTCCAACCGGAAAGGGAACAAGCCTAAAGCTAAAAATAATTCAATACGGAATAAATCACAATCCATTATTCAACATTTTTCTAATAACATTCACGATCTTATAGAATCTGAATGTAAAAATAAAATATCGGATTTCACTTCCGTTGATTCTATGCCGTCTAACAATATTTACGAGATTCTTCCTGAATCCGATTGTAGCGACATAGAAGAAAATTCTTCAAAAATTCCCAAAATGGACGCTCGTCGTTCTGGGAAGAAACAAACAATTTATGCCACCAGTGACAGTGATGATTTCCGACTTCAAAGCATTCCGTACTGAGCTTTCTACTTTTCTCCCGGAAGTAAAAGTCTTATTACAAATCGGACGAAGAGGAAAATGTCGAGTCTTGGTTGATGGATTGAAAGATTACAAACGTCTTATCCGATATTTGTCCGAGAAACTTCATAAATTTTGTTCATATGATATAAAGTCAGACAGACCCTTCAAGGCGGCTTATCAAATGATCAAAGTACTGATGAAATTAAAAATGAACTAAAAGAATTGCTTGGTTTTGCCCCTTCCCAAGTAATATGAAGTTATGAAAAAACGAGCGAATGGTACCACAGACTAACAGACATTACAGTATGAGTAAATTCTTATAAAAATAATTTTTCGTGATGCACTAGTTCCACCTATATTGTACTGCGCGAACTATTTACTATCTGTACACCTCTTGTGCTATGTACAAGTGTTTTTACTAGTTGGTTTTCCCTCGTTTGTCAACACCGATCAGCTGCTTGCAGGGATGCCTGATTTCGTCAAAATATTTGAAAATGAATCGTCACGTTGATAATATATTTAACTTTTTCGCGATATTGGAAGGTAACCATTTATTTGACTCAACGTTGTTCATCTAGACTATTTTTTATTGTGTTGGTAGTTTTCACCCGAAATTAAGTGGCGGCAGACCAGAAGCAAGTAAATATTGTAACAAAACGGGTTCGATTTTGTATTGCGTTGTAGGATGAGAAGTAGGCACAATTATGTATATAGTTTTGGCAATATGTATTAAATCTGTATCCTGCATGAAATTCGCATGGACGTATACAAATCAATACATTACAGGTAATTCTGTATTAATGGCAACTCTGTTGGTAAATGAAAAAAATAAACACAGTCTAGATGAGATGTTTTTGATAGGGTAACGTGGCGCCATCATGACACATGTGAGTACTGTCCCAAATAAAGAAATATTCTAAATGACCGTTAAAATGATAGAAGAATCTAATTTGAGTGTCCTGTCTGTTAGTCTGTGATGGTACTTCTATACCACGCTCTGGAATTTCCCATAAACTTTACTTAATACACTTCAATCGAAGTGACGTAAACAATTTGAAAACTTTAGAAAAAATACGTTTCATTTCCCACATTAAAATTCATTGGGAACATTATAAACGGCATAATCGTATTGCAAACTTAACGCAATGTCGTCGTTGCCAAGGCTTCGGCCATGGAATCAAAAATTGTCATATTGATATACGGTACTTGAATTGTGGTAAATCGCATTCGAAAGGCGTTTGTCCATTTAATTCTTCTAATGTAAATAATCAAAACACAGGAACGCCTTCCAGTTCATCTTCTAACGAAAACAATTTATTAATAGGTAGATCGGCCAAATCATCATCTTCTAATGGCAGTTCTAATGGTAGTCTACCTACCAATATTCCTTCAATGCCATTCGCTTCTTTAAATGAAGTCGATTTAGGCGATATAACAGAAAATAAAATGATCTATCTACAAGATCAACTTTTTCAAATGATCATCCGAATGATTTCGACTTCATCACTTTTTGAAGCATTTCAAATCGGATTGCAATTTGCAAATAATATTATAATGAATTTAAAATTTTACAGTGATGTTATCAGGAATCAGAACAAATTGGCACAAATGGCACGTCCGCCTTGATATTTGGAGATTTGTGCCTCATTACGTGGTTCATCGATTTGACAGGTTTAGTTCTATATTCAACTATCATAGAGCTAATTGGTTGGATTACAGATCTCACATTGAAAATCATGTGGATCATGAAATTATTTTAGAAAATTCTGCGGACATCGACACATCAATAGATAATTTGAATCATTACATTATCGAAGCTAGAAATCTTTCAGTTCCCAAAGCTCAAACTAAATTAAATTCTATCATCGATGATAATCTTCAACTGCTCATTCGGTTGAAGAATGTTCGTCGGCGACAATATCAACGTTCTCGTGATCCTGCTATGAAAAACATAGTTAAGGATTTACAAAAAGAAATTAATCATAGATTTACTCTTTTGCGAAATGAAAATTTCGCTAAAGAAGTTGAACAAATTAAACCATATTCTAAACCTTTCTGGAAACTTTCTAAGGTTCTTAAGAAACCTCAGAAACCAGTTCCTGCTCTCAAGGAAGGAAATCAAATACTTCTTACAAATGACGAAAAAGCTCAAAAACTTGCTCAGCAGTTCGAGAGTGTCCACAATTTTAATTTGAACGTTGTGAGTCCTATTGAAAATGAGGTCTCACTGAAATATGATCATATTTCAACTCAAGTGTTATTACAAGATGACATTATTGAGACGAATTTTGATGAAATTAAGTCAATTATTAGGAAACTTAAAAACATGAAGGCTCCTGGTAATGATGGAATCTTTAATATTCTTATTAAAAATCTTCCCGATGTTGCCTTGAGACTCCTGGTTAAAATTTTCAACAAGTGATTTTCATTAGCTTATTTCCCAAAAAGATGGAAGCTATCTGAATTGCTACACTTACGATAATCTTGTAGAATATTTTCACTTCTGATCTTCTAAATCTACCCGATGGTTGTCAGAAATCACTATTCTGTGACGACACAAGTCTGTTAGCCACAGGTAGAAATCTAAGAGTGATCTGCAGTCGCCTACAAAGAAGTTTAAATATTTTCAATGATTATCTGTCAAAATGGAAAATTAAACCAAATGCAGATAAAAAGGAAATTAATTATTTTTCCTCATAAGCCAAGAGCTTCTTTTCTTAAACCATACAATAATCACATTCTCAAATTGAATGGCTTGGAATTGACATGGTATGATCAAGCAAAATACTTAGGTTTAACGTATGACAAAAAACTCACTTTCAAGTATCACATTGAAGGAATCCAGGCAAATATCCACTTATAAACAGAAATTCTAAATTCTGTCTAAAAAACAAATAGTTAATTTATAAACAAATTTTCAGACCAGCCATGCTTTATGCAGTACCAATTTGGCCAAGTTGTTGTTCCACCAGGAAGAAAACGCTTTAAAGGATTCAGAATAAAATTCTGAAAATGATTTTGAAGCGTCCTCCATGGTTTAGTACAAATGAGTTACACAGACTCACAAATATAGAACCATAAGATGTCACATAATATTATAAGCAAATTCCGACAAAAATCGATGCAATCTTCAATTGAATCGATTCGCTCTCTGTATTAGTTAGTAAGTTAGTATATAAGTTCCTTTTCCCTATTACACAATACAAGTAGGTTTAGAATTTTCCCTACACAAAAATCTCAGAATTGTGGAAGCAAATGATGTCCTCATGGTAATAACCAAATCATATATATATAATAGGGCTGAACAGTCACCACTTGTGGCTGAGCACCCAATTTAAATCTTAATAATTCAATTTTAACTCATATTCCAATAAATAGTAATTTAAAAAAATAAAGAAAACAATCATTCAAATAACATTTGACAGTTTAGAGACCATTCATTAACACGTAGATCAACTTTTTAACCCCATGTCCTCCCTCGTGGACTTTCGCAAACTTTTCCAAATAACAGCCGTCACCAAGAGGAGAGTCGCTTAACACAAACTATATTGTGCCTCTAAAAAAACACGTGATATACTGTGATCTTAAGTGTGCAGCTACTTGTCAAATAACTGGATTATAACTTGTTTTATTTTGATTTCTCAGCTTTGGGTAGTAAGAACATTATTTATAATATTATTTAGGTGTTGATATACTCAAACATTATTCTGATAGGTCTTTATTTTCTAGCACAACTAATTTTCATGGACGTTTCATTTGAACGATCCTTATAGTACAAACCAGAATACCTCCTGAAAACCTTCTGAAGATCACGAAATGTTGAGTCACATATTTATGTTTTGCCTAGACGACGTATGAAATTCAACATGATAAACAGCGTCAGTAGTGAAAGTCAACAGCAGCAAATAGTCTGCAACAGTGAAGAAAATGGCAATAATAATCAAAAGTTTTTCGTCAACAATAATACGGCATCAGTAAACCGGAATTACTTTTTAAATAGTCATCAAACTAAAACTACTTATTCGAGTGGACTTGCATTACAGAAAAGTATAAATTTGTACAACTTATTTGCTAATAATGATGGACGTGATTCATCCAAAGAATTCAACGCGGTTTATAGTGCCGCTGAAAGTATAACCGTCCAAAAAGATTTCTTGAATGAATCAGTTAAAACGAAGTCTATTATTATCTCTAACACGTCGAATATAAATTCAGCAAATGAACTAAAATTAAGTGGCAACGATTCGTTTTCTGAGGATAATCTTGTGTCTGAAGACAATCTCGCTGAAATATACAGTTGCAATGTGAAGTCAGGATTTGAAATAAGTGGTGGCGAAAAGCGATCGTTTGAAAATTCTTTTACACCTGATCACCGCGCAAGACGTCCGATGAATGCATTTCTCATCTTTTGCAAACGTCATCGAGCAATCGTGAAGGATAAACACCCAAATTTGGAAAACAGGTAAGAAATTTTATACCGGTGGTATATTATCAATAGAGCGATTGACAATATTGTTCATGAAAAATTCAACTTACACCCACCCGGGTGGCAAGATTGTCATCTGCATACTGCCAAAAATTTTGGTTCTAGCTCGCTGGCAAATGCTGTAATAAACAACAATTTCAGTTTTCTTATTCAAATCGAGGTCAAATTACTTGTTTTATAGAGAATACTAGACTAGAGTTATGTTTATATTGGGTTTGAAGAAATTAATTTTTGACAGTGTGGTTTGATTGTATGGGATGAACGTAGCTTAACATATTGTTGACAACAACGCCACCAAAACAAAATGCGTATATTATAGTAGAGTATATTCGCATTAGGTTTTATTGGCACTGGGTCGACCAGACAGATCAGACTTACCCGACATTCGTGTTTTGGCATTAAAAATGACTTACCTGATGGATTGATAAAATTTAACAACCAATCGATTCAGAAATATTCAACTTAAGCATACTATTAAAAATTGGTTTTAATCGACGTATGTTTTCACGAGCCAATAACAGCTTGCCATCATCCGTTTGATTTTTCTCGTACGGCCGACAGTTTCGATCGTTGCTTACACTTTGAATTTCATTTCAGGCTGAAAACCATTTCGTTAATTGCAAAGTTTTTTTCAGTGTCGGGAAATAACTATCGAACCGGAAAAAATAACCATGCTCTCGAGTAGGGTTATTTTTGACAGCAATTTCTCGAGTGTCAGATTTTAACCAAAAGTTAAAATCATCCAAGAAATGGTTAACAGCCTCAGTAGCAGTTCACCTTCGGTTGCCAAAGGAGGTTCTCGCGTTACGCGTAAAAAATACTCCATAATTCTCCTTAATATGACTCTTCGAACAAACAAGAATCTGTAAATTTCTGCCATTTTACAGTTTTTACTTCAGTCGTTGGCTACCTGCGAACGAAACAAATAACTGAGTTATATCTTTTCGCTTGCTGGATAGTTGCATTTGTGTGTGTGTGTGAATGTCATTTTCCTTCTGCTACACACCGTGTTCACTTGAGTATATCGAGTACCGATCAGCTGTTGATTCTACGGGAACTAGCAGGCCAATTTAAAACTATCGGCGATAGATTTTTCGTACCTAATTTGAAGAACTTGTATTCATTTTCATGCGAAACGGTGGCTTGCAGTTCAAAGTTATGTTATGAAGATAATCATAGAAACTTCTTTTTCACTGAATGTGGTTAGACACAATTAACTATCTTTCAGAATAAGCCCTTAGCTAACATTATTGAACCAAACAATAATCATGTAATATAATTAAATGGTTAGAAATCTATATAGTCTTATGAAGCATAATATTGGCAATAAAAATGGTTGAAATTCGCCTCACCATCCGCTCGACCAGAAATCATCTGGTCGGTGTGTAGTGTGATGCTGCCAAATATGTGTTCGTTTGTGACGGGGTGTTCACTGCATTGCAATTCACTAATAATTTGGATTCACCAGTGAACGATGAGGAAAACGCTGTTCCTAAAAAGTAGGCCCAGAATTACCGCAATTTTAAACACTTCTAACTAGGTGATTTGAAGATGGATTTATATTATTTCTCGATGAACATTTGATTAGGTTCTATCTGCAAATGACATTATTTTTACTTTCTCTTTCGATTATCACGGTACTTTTAACAATTCATCTCTCTAATTATTTTCAAAGGAGAATTACTTATACTGTCATATTTGAATCTGCATGAAAAAAACATCTAAAAATACAGCAAAATTTCATAATTGAAAAAGCAAAAAAAGAATGGGTTCGACCAGAAGTTTTCAAATTTGATGTTTCAAGTCACTTTTAAACCAAAACTGGCGACTCCGCCTACATGCATGATAATGCTTGGAAATTTTATCACTAGACTTGTCAGAAACTCCAATCTGTTTACCCTCCCATAGTTGGTGGGCGTGGCGGTATTGGAAACATCATCAGATACAATCAATTAGTGATACAGTTTAATATAAATATGTCTTACAACTTTTAGCTTCGTTATTGAATTTAATGCTGTCCTCGGCATCTTAAAGCTAAGGCGGTGTGCCTTATTAAATGTATCATTAAACGCCAAATAATTAAATTTAATGAATTAATTTAATAAACGACTGGTAACAAATGTTGATTTCATTACTCTCCAACAATTAGAGAGGTCAGTAGGGCTTATATGAGGTATGTTTTATGTTTCATTTCCATACTACCGGCTTTTATTACAAAACACGACCGATTGCGATGACATTAAAAATGCAGTAGTTCAAGTTCAAACAATAATTAAAATTTATTAATGGAATTAAAAATTAAAGTTTTCTCTTCCCAGGACCCGTTGTAAACTAGAAAAACCAAATCATATAAAAATTGCAACTGTACAAAAACTTTATATCACCATTATTTTATTACTCACGTAGATCCTGTGTCACAATTTTACTCGCTTTCTGCCTGAAACGTTGCTAACAATAAACTGACAAAGTTAGGATTCGATCAGTGGCGCGACATGTGTCGACAAGTTAAGCCCGTATCCGAGCGAATTGCGCTGCGGTACGCTCCGCGCGTGCGGGTCGTAATTGAAAAATTCACTGCTCTGAAAGTATTGATCTTTCCACTCTGAAGCTTTGTCAAGATTGATTGATATCTTTGATAGATTTTACAGTATAGGCTGTTGAAAAAAGGCTCGTTTTTGAAAACGCTAAATACGTGTCGAATATTTTCGAGTGCTTTACCGAAAAAAAATAGTCATGTGAAAAAATTTGGATGGCTGATTTTGCGTGGAATGTCCCTTATATATATATATATATATATATATATATATATATATATATATATATATATATATATATATATATATATATATATATATATATATATATATATATATATATATATATATATATATATATATATATATATATATATATATATATATATATATATATATATATATATATAAGGCATTCCACGCAAAATCAGCCATCCAATTTTTTTCACATGACTATTTTGTGCGGTAAAGCACTCGAAAATATTCGACCCGTATTTAGCGTTTTCAAAAACGAGCCTTTTTTCAACAACCTATACTGTAATATCTAGATACAAAAATTCGTCCAAGACTTGAAATGTGCGTCTTTTCCTTAGTTTTCAAATAAGCGATTTCATAAAACGACCTTTAAAGTTAATGTAATTTAATATAATGAAAAAAGTTAATAATTAATAAACAAATAAAAAAATTTAAAACTTGGGCCTAACTGTTGATTGAAAAAAGAAGCCTTATCGGTTTAACTCAATCTGGGTCCTGGGAAGAGAAAGCTTTAATTTTTAATTCCATTAATAAATTTTAATTATTGTTTGAACTTGAACTACTGCATTTTTAATGTCATCGCAATCGGTCGTGTTTTGTAATAAAAGCCGGTAGTATGGAAATGAAACATAAAACATACCTCATATAAGCCCTACTGACCTCTCTAACTGTTGGAGAGTAATGAGGTCAACATTTTATACCAGTCGTTCCATATCTCATGCCCGGGTTGGCGGTTCAATGCATAAGACGCTGGTCTTACAAGCCAGTTGTCGTATGTTCGAGTCCCGACCTGGAAGGATTCTTAGTGTCAGTAGAATCCATAGTACTAGCCATGCAATGATTATGTACACTAAGTATCGGCTGCGAAGTATGTTGAAACAGAAAGACCAAATTCCACAAAAGGAATGTATCGTGAAGATTTCTCTTTCCTTATCTCATTCATTAAATTTAATTATTTTGCGTTTAACGATACATTTAATAAGGCACACCGCCTTAGCTTTAAAATGCAGAGGACAGCATTAAATTCAATAATGAAGCTAAAAGTTGTAAGACATATTTATATTAAATTGTATCACTAATTGATTGTATCTGATGATGTTTCCAATACCGTCACGCCCACCAACTATGGGAGGGTAAACAGATTGGTGTTTACGACAAGCCTAATGATAAAATTTCCAAGCAGGATGCATATCTACGGAATTCTATTTTCTCTGCGGATGTACTTCTTAGAACTTATATATTTTGGTTTACTTCTTTAAAAAACTATAGAAAATTGAAATTGAGAACTATTCAATGATAATCATATAATTTTTGAATGCCAAATTAAAGAAAATTATTTCTTCCCGGTTTTGCTTATCATAAATCTGTAATCTAATTGATACCAATCTCTACATTTTGATAAACTGCATTTATCATGCATGTAGTGGGAGTCGCCAGTTTTGGTTTAAAAGTGACTTGAAACATCAAATTTGAAAACTTCTCGTCGAACCCATTTTTTTTTCTTTTTCAATTATGATTTTTTTTCTGTATTTTTAGATGTTTTTTTCATGCAGATTTAAATATGACAGTATAGGTTATTCTCTTTTGAAAATAATTAGAGAGATGAATTGTTAAAAGTACCGTGATAATCGAAAGAGAAAGTAAAAATAATGTCATTTGCAGTTAGAACCTAATCGAATGTTCATCGAGAAATAATATCAATCCATCTTCAAATCACCTAGTTAGAAGTGTTTAAAATTGCGGTAATTCTGGGCCTACTCTTTAGGAACAGCGTTTTCTGATCATTTAATTATATTATTATATTTCTAATCATTTAATTATATTACATGATTATTGTTTGGTTCAATAATGTTAACTAAGGGCTTATGCTGAAAGATAGTTAATTGTGTCTAACCACGTTCACTGAAAAAGAAGTTGCTACTGAGGCTGTTAACCATTTCATGGATGATTTTAACTTTTGGTTAAAATCTGACACTCGAGAAATTGCTGTCAAAAATAACCCTACTCGAGAGCATGGTTATTTTTTCCGGTTCGATAGTTATATCCCAACACTGAAAAAAACTTTGCAATTAACGAAATGGTTTTCAGCCTGAAATGAAATTCAAAGTGTAAGCAACGATCGAAACTGTCGGCCGTACGAGAAAAATCAAACGGAAGATGGCATGCTGTGATTGGCTCGTGAAAACATACGTCGATAAAAACCAATTTTTAATAGTATGCTTAAGTTGACTGTTTCTGAATCCATTGGTTGTTAAATTTTATCAATCCATCAGGTAAGTCATTTTTAATGCCAAAACACGAATGTCGGGTAAGTTTGATCTGTCTGTTCGACCCAGTGCCAATAGAACCTAATGCGAATATACTCTACTATAATATACGCATTTTGTTTTGGTGGCGTTGTTGTCAACAATATGTTAAGCTACGTTCATCCCTTACAATCAAACCAACGGCTATCCGCATTAGGCCGATCCGACCGATCCGAGCTCTCCGGTGTTTACTTTTTTTTCTGCTTCGGCTATCACCGAGCTGCACATGCACACAGCTCTGGAGAGCTCGCATCGGCCCAATGCGGATAGCCCTTTTAAGGTGAAATGTAGGGCCTGAAAATGCGCTCAAAACTTGAACCGCTTGAGTTGCACAAAGCATAACAGGCAGAACAAACACATCGAAGCCAGGAATATTTTCAGTGATTGAGCGCAGTGGGCTAACCACACGTTTTGAATGCACATAAAAAGAGAATGTTATTGATTTGATTTATAATTAACTAACATGAAGATTATATGTATATGTATTGACTAACATGCTGACAATATATGCCTGAGTTCAGTAGAAAGCTCCTTCTAAAGAACGATTGAAACAAGAAAATATTCAAGTATTTTCCGTATATATTGAAATAAGGTATTACTGGACATTCACTAGACAACGAACTGTACCAAGTAAATTTTCCATAAACGTACATACTTTTGAATTGTGATTCTGGTACCAGGTTATATGAGTGTTATGTGTTTCAATCTTCTTAATGAACGAACTTGGCTTGTATTCATTTCATTCAGTAGGCTGTCTAGCATCAATACATTGAGCAAAACATAGTTGGATATTACTAGCATTATAAACGTCAGTTATTTTAAAAAAATAAACGTTTTCTTATAATACCCATTTTATTGCATTCAACTCATTATTTCAACACCAAAACCAGTGTTGCAATAATTCGAGTCATTTCTCACACCACCATCATACGGAACAGCAGCGTGCAAGCAATACAGAAAATAATGAAAAGCTTATGAAATTCAATTGAAACTTTTTCAAATTTATGTTACTCCAGTTAATATTTGATATTTTTGAGTTGCCTTTGCCGATTCTTTGAGAAATTTGGTTTCAAATGCTATTTTCCTCTCTCATATAGAAAGGCTATGCAATCACTGTGAAAACCGACCGTTTAACCGAGGTGCGGAGTGTCGAATTTAATATACCATTCAACTCAGCGCGACGAACTGAGCAAATGTCTCTGTATGTGTATGTGTGTATGTATGTACATATCCTGATCCGACTTCCGGTTCCGGAGTTACAGGGTGATATGCACAAAAAATATGCACTCACTTTTTTCAGAAATGGTCATTGAATTTTATTTGGTTCTGACTTTCGGTTCCGGAGTTCCATGATAATATGTGAAAATTAGAGGAAAAGTGTGCATTCAATGTTCTCTGAAACAACTCAACCGATTTTCCCAAATTAAGATTTAAATGAAAAGTCTAATAGTTTCCTAAAAATTTTTAGAACATTTTCTCCAGATCCGACTTCCAGTTACGGAACTAAAGTGTGATAGGTGTAAAATTTCGAATTTCATGAGTATTTTTTTACAAACGATGGTCAAAAACAGGTACAAATCCCATAAAACTGTCTGATAAATTCTTCTAGTTTGCAGAGATTGTGAGTTTGTGGGCACAAAAGCTTAATTCGGTCATACTGGTCCCCCCTTTTCCTGTTCCGGAAGCACCTAAACTGGTGCAGAAAAACTTAAAAAATAGAACTCACTTCCATTTCTCTGCGATGCTTGAACCGATTTTCACATGTCTTGATTTGAATTAAAGCTCATATTATTTATAAAGCCACTGTGAAATTTCATCTGGATCCGACTTCCGGTTCCGCAGTTACAGGGCGATGAGTGTCAAAGTTCCTCATATAGAATGACAATATGTACCACACCGAAAATAGAAGAAAACACAAAACAAACGATGCGTGCTTTGTTCTATTTTGTACACGATATGAAGAAATCGAAACGGTTATAAATGTATGCTACTAGTGTGTAATATTGGTAAAAGACGGTGCTGCGATTGAAAAAAATTATAGCTATTTAATAATTAGTATGCCCGAGAGAATAAACGAATGTCAATTAATTAAAATTTATTTGAAAAAATATGAAATTCTCACATCGGGTAGTGCAGTTATACCGTGCCGGTGTTTTATGCTGCTGACTCATGCTGTTTAGCTTGACTTACATATGCAGAAGTAACAGAAACGCAGGTTCGCTTCGTTTGTTAGATTTCGTTTAATTGAATTAATCGAAAAAGAGTATGAGATAGTAAGTCTAGGTTTAACTAGGTTCAAAACAGTTCCAATTTTTAGGTCATAATTTTTGCTGGCAAACAAACCAACTTCGATTTTCACAAACTTACAGGTTCAAAGGAAAAGTCTTACAGTTTCATGCGGAATTACTAAATTTGTTGTGGATATTACTTCCGGTTCCGGAACTACAGGGTAAACGGTTTTGTTTTGGTTTTGGTTGTTCGAAAATCGGTCTTGTTTTTAAGGTGTATTTCACTAGCAATGTACGAGTGCTCACAATCCTTCAAAAGTCATTAAACTTAAACTTCGATCAACGAGATAATTGGCCGGTGGTACGAGAAATAAGAGCAATTTTGTTTGCATGATGCACGAATGCTCTTAGTGAATGTCAAATCAAGACATTAACCACCAAGTGTTGTTGCTTGTGTAGCATGAGTAGCTAAATCCATACGAATACCTTTTTTTCATGAAATCAAGAAAATCGGCGTTTTCTGACTTACTTACGTCGACATTGAAATCTCCTGTCACGATAATGGGAATGTCAATTATGAAGCATATCATTAAATGGCGCATAAGAAAATATTTTCTTTGAATGACCGTGACATCTTTGTTAGAAAAGACACATGAGCAAAAATAAAATATTATAACTTAGTTGGATATCTGGATAAATGTATACAGAAACAGTAGTATACGGTAGAGATGGTCGGTTTCGGCTATTTTACCCGATTGGGTACGGGTAAAATTTTTTATTTGTATTCGGGTACGGGTATAAGAAATTGCACCCAACCATCTTTATTTCACATAAATATGTTTACACGTTGACGAGGAGAATTTTTTATTGCACAATAGCTTTTCTAAAAAATGAACAATTTTATTTAAGGGGTTTCGACATTCGTGCCTAGGACCAGACCTGACATTTGGCATCTTTGTCTAGAAAAACATTTCTCTTCTTCATTCAAAATAAAATGATCACATCATAGTTACGTGAAAAGTTATGTGAATATTTTCCACCCTACTACTTTTTAATAACAGATGCTGAAGTTAGATCCTATTTTTCAAGTAGCTTTGGATGGAAACTATTTAATGCATAATCCAGTAAAAGTTACGTGATTCATAGATAAAATGTAGTGTAGTACCAAAGACATCATATTAACAAGATATCCAGCTCTCACATTTCCCGAAAAAATCATTGGCAACATCCTTTTTTGCTAACATGGCGCCCTCAGGCGAGTCCGCATCGAATCTCGTACATAGAAGTAGGGGAGAGAAACGTCAAATTCATGCGCGCCAAAATAGCAGCACTGCGCACCCATGCAATTGACATGAATTGTTGAATGTGATGCCGTGCAATGGCGTTGCTGAACTGAAAATTGATTTCGCTCTAAGCTGACAGGGTCTGGTAGTACTCATATCACATTTAGATACCAGAGCTGTTATTTTTAATATTGGTAATAAATTATTAGGATTTTTACCATGAAAAAATGAACATTTATTTCTGAAAAATTGCTTAAAAGTTCAATAGTTGTAAAAACCACCAGCTACCGACAACATCGTGGGTGTGGGTTTGTGAGGCTAACAAAACGGGCATAGTTGACAGATTAATTTAAATAGAATATACACTATAATGTCGAATGACAGAAGGTCGAATGACAAAATGTAGATTAACAAAAGGTCGAAAGAACAAAAGGCCGAATGAGTCAAATGGTCGAGTACGACCAAAAGTCGAAACAACAAAACGTCGCTTGTAACGAAAGGTCGAATTTTACAAATAGTCGAATAACCATAAGGTCGAATACACGACAAAGGCAAAAGGGACCAAAAGTCGAATATCACGGAAGATAGAATACAATAATAAGTCAAATACAATGTACTGGTGAGTTCTGGGTGTCTTGAATGGCATATATCCAATGAATATCAACTGTTAAACCATATTAACCGCCGGGGTTAAGCCGAGGCAATGTATGCGGCTCTGAAAGTCGATAATGGAATATAGTAGCAAAATGATGCAAATTGTTTATTCCCAAATTTTTAATTGTTGGTAATCACTATCACTTTACGTAATTGCACTTCATATTTTTTGTTGAAATAAGCAGGGTCAATCTTTAATTGCTAAAGTATAAATCGCTGTACACTGAAAATAATTTGCACGCTAGCATCATGTGCAAAGCGTTCGATCTATCACTGGTTGTAGAACACATGAAATTCATGAAAATAAACACTTAACTCATAAAATGAGTGAAAAAACTGTTGATATTTAGTGGAAATCATGCCACGTTTATATGAAATGCACCTAAAAATGATCAGATATATCGTTACCTCTAGATTCTATATGCATTTGATGTGAATGTCACATAGTTTTCTACATAGATTTCAATTGAAACAGAGTTGACCGAATCAAGTGTTTTGCACATACATTTGTGCTATACTCATTCTCACTAGAAAATGAAGTGTTTAACACATGTAGTTCGATTCAAAAGCAAAACACATCACATCCAAAGGAAAAACACATCAAAGTTAAGTGAAAAATAATCTAATCTCGCATCTTAGTGAATTTGCACATGAAATCTTGAAATAAATCGCTTCGGTTATGTATTGATATGAAATAGCATATTATATTGAAGTGGTGTTTACATATGGATCGATCGTGCAAATTTTTATCAGTGTAGGAAATCTACTTTGGAATTATTCATTTTTCGTGCTGCGTAACTGAATGTCGGAATGGCAGGTCGGAAACTTATGATATATTATTAACAAATAAAGGTAAACCGAAACTGTCATCCGATGGATTTATTTACACTTACAAAAACAGGTATATACAGATATATAATTTGCAAAAAAGGGAATTGCGCACAAAATTTGTCTGCGTATCATTTGCCTAACATGATGTCCATTGGTCATTCGAATTTCAACCAGTGAAAATATTCGTCGACATGCAGGTGAGACAAGACGATTCATTCCGCTGGTCAACTTCTTCTTACCTAGCAAAACTGGGCGAACCTATGCAGGTTCCCTCAATGAGTTATCGAAAATTGCAAAATCTTTCAAAGTTACTCTTAATACAACACTTACACAAATATTGTTTTTTTTTTCATCTCACAGAGTACAGTGCAGTGCACTGGATTTTGCTCACTATACATAAAGAACATATATGTTATATGACATTCAAGAAAGTAGAAGCATTGGCCTTTGTACTACAAGAGCACGTACCAAAAGCTTTTCAAATCAAAAAATCTGACGAAAAATTATATTCTCGCAATAATAAAAAAGCTCAGAGCAATGGAAAGTGAAGTAAACCATTATTTGAAATAAGTTTGTGGAATGATCACTAAAGTGTTCTAAAGAGCCTCGAACCACTAATCCTTTGGAGGATTGACACAATAGATGGCGGAGCCATGACAAGTTATTCAAAATTGTGGAAAAGTTTGCAGTAATAGACAACCTTTCTGATGGCATTACGGGTGTTGCATTATTATTAGAAGACTATTAACAAATACTAAGCCTGAAAATAAGTTGGAACGGTAACTATGAGCTGTCATGGCTCAGCTGTTTTTCAACGAATCTCAATAAATTTTACACCCTCGAATTTTGTGAAGTTCGTAGATTGATTCAAAAGCTTTGTAGCAGACGATTGGTAAAGAAAAACCAACGTCGCATAGAAAATATTGAACACTTCAACTTCACCGAGTCATAACTTTGTTGTTAGTCAACCGATTTTCGAAATTTGTTCACCATTGGAAAGGTACTACTTCCAGAAATAAAATGCACTGAAAAAAAAACGAAAAATAGGGTTGTCTACCCAAAGTTATAATGAAAACTGTAGATAGATGACCTCAGAAAAGGTAAGACTTTTTACAATGATCGTAAATATCTCGAAATTCAAAGCAATGACCCATATATTTTCACACATCATTCGATTGCTAGTGATACCAGCTACAATTTTCGCCCAACTACCTTTCTTGCATTATCAAAAGAAAACCTTAAAAAATCGATGAATTTATGAATTTTTCATATTTTTTTACATGTCTGTATATAACTCCAAAATTAAAGTGATGACGTGTACATTTTTCTACTCCAAAATATTGGAATCATTACCAGAAACAATGTATTGTTGAACAAAATTATATATCCGTTCAAAGAATCTCAAGAAATTTGGTACAAATACAGAGAATTTCTATTATTGGGAAAATTTTGCCAAACAAAATCAAAACAAAACTTTTAATTTAAAAGTATACTTTTATCACATATATTTTTTATTATTTTAGTTGAAAATTTATTATGAACAAAATTTACAAAAAAAACTGAAACTTGAATTTCACTGACAATCTTAAAAATTTTGGTAAATATAAAAAAAATTATTTTTTTGTATTGGACAAAAGATTTAAACAATTTTTATGCAATAGGGAGAAGTAAATTTTAAAATTTCAAAACATAGAGACGTAGAATTTGAATTTTCCTAATTAAACATGTTTTGTGATAATACAAAAATTTTAAATAATTTCAATGGCACAATATGAAATAGAACGTAAAAACATAAGAATTTTATATACTAACCCATGGCAAAAAAAAAACAACTACAATTTAAAAATAATACATTGCTTGATTTTTGTTTTACAAGCAATCAAGAGCAAAATCATAAATCTTAAATTATCGGCTATCCTAAACGCCATCAACCATAGTCGATAGAATATTAAAATTTATATTTCACTAACTTAGAATTATTTCGGAATGTATAGAATGCGAAATTTTTTTCAATGTTCTATTAGTAAATTCCATTCGAAAATCTATCATATACTTGTTTTACAATTCAGAAAAAGTAGGATCTCATGAAATTTCCTGTTTTTATCAACCTAGTGGTGTAATGATGCCTTTCTCATATCTATCTTATTCTCATACAAAAAAGGATAGATATTCTTCAAACAATTTGGTATGATTTTTGAAAAACAATAAAGCTAGTGCATGAGCTAGTGTAACCTACAGAATGAAACAATTCTCAGATCGGTTAGGCCATCTTTCTCAGTGTAGTGAGTTCCACTATTCCAGGTACTTCTGAACTGGGATCGCCCCGAATATTGGCTTTGCAGCCTTTGCGATTAGCACCAATAGTTTATCTACCTCTCGAAAAACAACCTCTCCGTTTGATTGCTATTTACTGAGTGAAACCTGCACTGTCAATATTTTGGAACCATCTTTAATTGCGTAAAGCGATATATGGGTGAGTGGTTTTTTTTTTCATAAATACGTTTATTTCATAGGCAATAACATAAGTTTTTCTTCGCCGTGGCAGCCACAATACATAGTACTTTAAACCTAATACATTTCGAATATCATAATAGTATGTTGGTATTTATTAGTTAATTATTGTACATGATAACTATTTCAGGTTTGTTTGTATCAGTTCATCACTTTTATTAAATATCATATTGTTGGCTATTGGTTGAACTCATGGAAGAGAAAGGGGTCTAACATAAAATAAAATTTAAATTGGAACTCCAATGGACTTAATGAAATGATAAAGAAGTTTCATGTTAGAAAGGTCACGACAAGCAAGAATGTCGCGAACTGGGACATTGGATAGTCTACCTTGAGTACGCAAGGAATTTATTAGTTGAGATCTGACACCACGATTTTTGAACTAAATTTGCTCATAACTTCGGTTCAGATAACGCTACCTGAATGAGTCAGTCACTAAAAAATTGATTTTAACAAACTCTAAAAGATGTTCAAAGATACTTAGCATTAGCATTAGAGACCGCCAGTGTGTTGCTACTCCGTTGTTGATCTGGACCAATTGAGATTGCAAAATGATTTTTTGAAGCAACATGTTTGGGAATAACACATTGTTTCACACTGTGCAAACTATATTGATGCATACATGCTGATCAATACCGACGCCGGCCACGTCCGAATGCAGATCTACTTTGGAGGGGAAGGATTGTTAGTTCGATGCATGTTGCTACTAGGAACCGAGGAATCCTCTGCATTCCCACATGCATCACAGGAGAGGATACTTTGTTAGTAAATGTTTTAATAATGTTATCATGTGTTTATTGCTCTGGGTAGCCGGCTACCAAGAATGTTTTAAAGTGTTATCATTTTAAGTGTTACTTTGTGCTGGCAATATAATGCACGAAACAGTCAATCTCCGAAATTGACAAAACTCCGGACAGACGGCTGTCGAGTATGCAGTTACTCGTTTATGCATCTACCTTTCGCGAATTTTTAGAAATAAGTGTAACATGTAGACATCGCACATTTAGACGAGTGCCCATTCCAAACGCGATCCTGAACCATGTCGAGTCTGCTTTCCCAAACGAATATTTCAAACGCTAAATATTACCTATTGTTCGAACCTAATTCACGTGCTTTATGTTAGGTTATGAATCCCTAGGACAGAGCCTGAAAACTGGCCTGTCCAGAAAGAAATGCATCTTCCTACTTTTTACCTGTGATAAATTTGAAGAATCGGCCAATGTTTCAGAAATGAAAGGGAGGATTAAAATATTTAACGCAATTTGAATTACAACTCATATGAAAGATTCAATCTGTAGAACATTTTTATGAATTTTTTTATGAATTTTTGATTTTTTAAATTTTCTAACTGTTTCGGTAGACTTTGTATCTTTTACCGAAAAATTATCTTCTTGCTTGCCTAAGTCAGTAAATTCGCTAAAAACGCGAACCGTAGAATAACAAAACTAAAAATAAAAAACGGAGAGTAACAAAGAAGATTAGAAAATACCAAATGAGGTAATGGGGGCATATCCGACAACGCATTACGCCCTTCGAGTATCAACACGTTTGCGTCCATCACGACTACGTGCTTATTGTCCGGAATATGCATGATTGGACAACACACGGCAGAATAAATGTCGTTATAATCTAAGCTATAACAAGTGGAAAATATCAGCTACAGATAAAAAATAATTCCACGAAAAAACTACTGAAAATAACACAAAGACAAATTGATATTACTGGCAGCGCTGTTTGAGAGAGATCTGGCATGACAGCCCTTCAGGGATACATTCCGCAGCCCTTTAGAAATATATCATCAGAAAAAATACTCCCTTGTATGGCGGCAGTCATTCCTGTGTGGTAAAATATATCCTTCCAACCACGCCAGTCGCACCCTCAACCAAACATTTATTCAGCACGACTTCACCATCACTGAAAATCAATAATTAAACTACTTATTTCACTAGAACTTTCTAAAATCACTAAAAAAAACACTTTTTATTAGAGCAACACAGAAGCACTGTGTTTTCTTCTCCAGTGATGCCAGTTTTTTCTCTCTAAAAGATGTTCAAAGATACTTAATACGAAAAGTGAAAAATAAAAATGTTAGAGTAAAATATCTGTTTTTTTAGGAACTCCCTAAGTTGCTCTTTAAAAACAGCTGTAACACTAAAATCGTTGCAAATACCACAATGGTGTCTTCAGCAAAGCTGCTCGATATAAGTTTATCTACAACTTTGCCGAAGGATGCAGTCCTCTATCTCAACACATCCTGAAAATAAGTTTTAGATCACCTTAGTAATAAGAGCCACCCTACTACCATGTACATCAAAATATGGCTTTTCTTTCACTGATCATTTGGTTTGAAGATATCATAGCTCTAAAGTATAAGATTAAGGCCATCGTCCAAGTACCATGCGCGCGGGTGGTTTTAGAAAATTTTCGATGGCAATTTCGAAAAATTTGACAAAACCAAAAACATACAGACCTTTGAAATACTTTTATCTATCTACAGGGTGAAAATGACTGGAAAATTCGGAGGATTTTACGAGTCTTATCAAAAATAGCGCTGAAAAAATGAGCTTTTTTTTGTTATTTTTCACAATTATTTGAAAAAATAATTCGATGGAATGAAATTTTTTTTTCAAAAAAAACCTCATGCTGGCAACAAGGATCACATTCGAAAACATTTTTGGAAAACCTTTTCACGCTTTTCATGGAAAATCAACGAATTTCATATAACCGATTTCGTGGAAATTTTTGAAATTCGTGGATTTTCTATGAAAAGCGTGAAAAGGTTTTCCAAAAATGTGTCCGAATGTAATCTGTGTATCCATATTAAAGTTTATTTGAAAAAAAAAGTTTATGTCATCGCTTTATTTTTCCAGATAATTGTGAAAGATCACAAAAACACTCATTTTTCAGAGCTATTTTTGATAAGACTCGGAAAATCCTCCGAATTTTCCAGCCATTTTCACCCTGTAGATAGATAAATGTATTTCAAAGGTCTGTATGTTTTTGGTTTTGGCAAATTTTTCAAAATTTCCATCGAAAATTTCCTAAAACCACCCGCGCGCATGGTACTTGGACGATGGCCTTAAGCCACAAATGTTTTTGTGCCCCTAAATTGTGAATTAGGACCACTGTGCAATGCAACATAACTCGGAAATTTTAAAATTTCCGATCTTCTCCCTATTTTTTGAGATTCTACGGCAAACCTACAACAAAATCCAAATTTGAGTAGTTATCAATTAAGTTTGGGTTGTGCATAAAAATTGTTCAAATCTTTTGTCCAATATAAAGATATAATTAATTTTAGAGTTTAGGTATATTTACCAAAATTTTTAAGATTGTCAGTGAAATCCAAGTGTCAGTTTTTTTTTTTTGTAAATTTTGTTCATAATAAATTTTCAACTAAAATAATAAAAAATATATGTGATATAATTTAAAAGTTTTGTTTTGATTTTGTTTGGCAATTTTTTCATAATAAGAGAAATTCTCTGTGTTTGTACCAAATTTCTTGATATTCTTTGAACGGATATATAATTTTGTTCATCAATGCATTGTTTCAGGTAATGATTCCAATATTTTGGAGTAGAAAAATGTACATGTCATCGCTTTATATATATATATGATATCATATATATATATGAGTTATATACAAACATGTGAAAAGAAATGAAAAATTTATATATATTTATGAATTTATCGATTTTTTAAGGTTTTCTTTTGATAGTGCAAGAATGGTAGTTGGGTGAAAATTGTAGCTAGTATCACTAGCAATCGAATGATGTGTAAAAATATATAGGTCATCGCTTTGAATATCGAGATATTTACGATCATTGTGATCTTTCAAGTAACAACTGAGCTATGATAGCTCAAAGTTACCATTCCAACTTTTTTTGAGGTTTGATGCTCCGCGTAACTTTTTTAGACTTGGTATTAGGAGTGTTAATTACAATAATTATATTCATTTTGAAACGTCTTTCTTTCTGTGATTCCCTTCTTTACATGTTCAAGAATGGTCTTTATCAACTTCACGAAGACATTATTTTATGTTACAAAATAACACACGAGTCAATATTCCGAGAATGGGTAGATCACAGGTTTGAGTGCCGGCAAGCTAACTATGTTTAAGTAAACCGGGCAAACGAGTGAACCTGTGATCCGTTCGTATGCAAGAGGCCGCCGCTTCCGACGGCGACTTTTAATACATTCGATGTTTTGTGACTATCGATATTTTGTAATTTGACTTTTTGTCGTTCGAGGTTTTGTCATTGGACCTTGTGTCTTTCGACGTTTTAGTATAAAACTATTTAAATCAAAATCACAATTAATATTGCTTTGTAGTAAAACATTGCAACTAAAAAAAAATTTCGCGAATTTTTAAACTACTTACACTTGAAGGACTCACTGTTCACCATTTTCAAAATTGAATTTTTCACACCGGGAATACACATTCATTGTTTTGCGTTTTTACCCAATGGGTTTTGGTCGGGTACGAGTAAAATTTGTATTCCTCATTCGGGTTCGAGTCGGGTACGGGTACAGGATTTTATTTTTAATCGGGTACGGGTAATTTTTTAACCTTTTTTATGAATACAGAAAATAGGTATAGAATTCGCTCAAACTTTAAAAAAATTTAACGAGGCCCGGAGGGTCGAGTGTAATATTCTAATCGATTCAGCTCGACGAACTGAGCCGTGTGTGTATGTGTGTTGTCAACAAAGAGATCGAGATCTCCGAGATGGCTGGACCGATTTTGATCAAACTAGAATTTTTTGTGTAAGCGACTTCTCGCCTTATTCCAGCAGTAGGAGTTTTCCGCGCTTGATAATAAAATGATGTTTCGTAGCAAAGTGAAACACGATTTTCAATACTGTTTTATGCAATTGTTTCTTAGCACCTAAAAGACTATGCACATCACTCTTTTCCATGGCGTTTCGATTTTAGCACGGTTCATTTTTGGCAACATAATCGTTCGAACATGACATATGTATTAGAAAGATGAGAGTATTTTCAAATTGAAAACAATATTCAATATTTATGTTGAATTATACTGCTTTCTACAATAATTGCTGGAAGAACACAACTTCTTACACTCTTGTATCATTCGAAGAAGTTCATCGAGAGAAACAATATTATTATTATATATCGTTCATTTATACCCGGCTTTAACCTAGTTCCGGTCGTTCGCAGGGCAAGAGACAAGCAAATTTGTTTGTGGAAAATAATTTCAATAATTTTTCTCGGAGATGACTCAACTGATTTCTACAAACTTAGTCCTATGTTATGGTCTCATATAAGATTTCTGATTTTCATTTGGATCCGACTTCTGGTTCCGGAACTGCAGGATATATGTAATAAAATTAAAACAATGTCAATCATTTTGCTAGTACATGGCTGAACCGATTTCGTCCATCTAACATTCCAATAAAAGATCTTGAGGTCCCATAAAAACTGCTTGTTTTCAATCAGATTCGACTTCCGGTTCAGGAGATACAGGGTGATTAGCGTAAACATTTCACATAAATTTATAAGGTTTATCGGGTTCACAGATTTTGAGATCCGACGACCAAATAAACTTGTTTTAGTTATACCGGTATTCGGTTTTCAATCCCGGAAGGTAAAATTTTTTATGGAGAACGCACTACGATGGCTAAGATTGCTACACTGATTTTCAAAACATTAACAATCCATTAGCCGAATTCAACTCACATCGGCTACACTGATTTGCGAATTCCGTTTCCAAAAGTATCACGAATAGAGAAGCTAAAAAATGGCCAAAATGAATTCAATAAACAAAGATACAAAACAAAATAAATTAAATCGACGATCATTAAAATAATTTCATGAGAACTGAACACAACGAAGAATAACGTGAAAAACACATGCTGATCGATAAATAGGTATCATCTCAATGCTAGGTGGATTAAGCACGTTTTGCCTTGCTCATATAAAAAGGTTATGCAATCACTTGAAAAACCGACTAACAAAAATTAGCCCGGATGACCAAGTGTCATATACCATTCGACTCAGTTCATCGAGCTCTATGTGTGTGTATATGTTTCAAATAATCTCACTAGGTTTTCTCGAAGATGGCTGTACCGATGGCGAGATGGCGCTTGATAATAAAATGATGTTTCGTAGCAAAGTGAAACACGATTTTCAATACTGTTTTATGCAATTGTTTCTTAGCACCTAAAAGACTATGCACATCACTCTTTTCCATGGCGTTTCGATTTTAGCACGGTTCATTTTTGGCAACATAATCGTTCGAACATGACATATGTATTAGAAAGATGAGAGTATTTTCAAATTGAAAACAATATTCAATATTTATGTTGAATTATACTGCTTTCTACAATAATTGCTGGAAGAACACAACTTCTTACACTCTTGTATCATTCGAAGAAGTTCATCGAGAGAAACAATATTATTATTATATATCGTTCATTTATACCCGGCTTTAACCTAGTTCCGGTCGTTCGCCGGGCAAGAGACAAGCAAATTTGTTTGTGGAAAATAATTTCAATAATTTTTCTCGGAGATGGCTCAACTGATTTCTACAAACTTAGTCCTATGTTATGGTCTCATATAAGATTTCTGATTTTCATTTGGATCCGACTTCTGGTTCCGGAACTGCAGGATATATGTAATAAAATTAAAACAGTGTCAATCATTTTGCTAGTACATGGCTGAACCGATTTCGTCCATCTAACATTCCAATAAAAGATCTTGAGGTCCCATAAAAACTGCTTGTTTTCAATCAGATTCGACTTCCGGTTCAGGAGATACAGGGTGATTAGCGTAAACATTTCACATAAATTTATAAGGTTTATCGGGTTCACAGATTTTGAGATCCGACGACCAAATAAACTTGTTTTAGTTATACCGGTATTCGGTTTTCAATCCCGGAAGGTAAAATTTTTTATGGAGAACGCACTACGATGGCTAAGATTGCTACACTGATTTTCAAAACATTAACAATCCATTAGCCGAATTCAACTCACATCGGCTACACTGATTTGCGAATTCCGTTTCCAAAAGTATCACGAATAGAGAAGCTAAAAAATGGTCAAAATGAATTCAATAAACAAAGATACAAAACAAAATAAATTAAATCGACGATCATTAAAATAATTTCATGAGAACTGAACACAACGAAGAATAACGTGAAAAACACATGCTGATCGATAAATAGGTATCATCTCAATGCTAGGTGGATTAAGCACGTTTTGCCTTGCTCATATAAAAAGGTTATGCAATCACTTGAAAAACCGACTAACAAAAATTAGCCCGGATGACCAAGTGTCATATACCATTCGACTCAGTTCATCGAGCTCTATGTGTGTGTATATGTTTCAAATAATCTCACTAGGTTTTCTCGAAGATGGCTGTACCGATTTTGACAAACTTAGATTCAAATGAAATGTCTCACGTTCCTAAATTTGATTCGGATCCGAGTTATAGGGTAAAGTGAGTTCAATATTGTTCACTGTCACTGAAACCGGCAAAACGGCGGTCTAAACTGGACTCAAAACCGTTATTCCCAATCTTATGATCAAATGAAAGGTCTTATGGTTCTACCAAAAATTACTGCATATTTTCGGATACAACAAAAATTTAAATCGTCGTTTAGATTACGATATCAAAATCGTATAAAATTTGAATAAAAACTAGTAGAGTTTGTACGTCACGTTAGTTGGTGGCCTTACGAACCAACTTCGATTATACCGGTTTTCGGGTTCCGGTGCTGGAGGTACATATAATAGTGAACCCACTTCGTTTTCTAATGGATGGCCTAACCAGAGAGCATTCTCTATGTTATACTAGTTAATGCACAAACAATCCCTTGGACTCTTTCAATAGAATAGAATTTAATTGAGTGTTCAGCAACAAGTGATGACTTTTCAGCCCTATTATATACATGATTTGGTTATTACCTTTAAGACATCATTTGCTTCCGCAATTCTGTGATTTTTGTGTAGGGTGTATTGTGTAATGGGGAAAAGAAACTTATATTTTAACTTAGTAACTAATATAAAGAGCGAATCGATTCAATTGAAGATTGCATGACATTAAATCTAATGATTCTATATTTGTGAGTCTGTGTAACTCATTTGTACTAAACCAGGGAGGACACTTCAAAATCATTTTCAGAATTTTATTCTGAATCCTTTGAAGCGTTTTCTTCCTGGTGGAACAACAACTTGATTAAACTGGTACTGCAAAGCATGGCTGGTCTGAAAATTTGTTTTTAAATTAACAATTTGTTGTTTAGACAGAGCTTAGAAGAGGATATAAACATCTAAAACATTTATTACACTTTACATGGATTCCTTCAATGTGATCCTTGAAAGTGAGTTTTTTGTCATAGTTAAAACTAAGTATTTTGCTTGATCAGACCATGTCAATTCCCAGCCTTTCAATTTGATAATGTGATTATTGTTTGGTTTAAGAAAAGAAGCTTGTGGCGTTTTGCCTTTCTCATATCGAAAGGCTATACAATCACTGCAAAACTGAACTGGCTTTTGAACCGAGGCCCGGGAGCCGAATATCATATACCATTCGACTCAGCTCGATGAGCTTAGCAAATATCTGTGTGTATGTGTGTGTGTGACAAATATTGTCACTCACTTTTCTCGGAGATGGCAGAACCGATTTTAACAAACTTAGATTCAAGTGAAAGGTCTCATGCTCCCATATAAAGTTCTCGAATTTCATTTGGATCCGACTTCCGGTTTCGGAACTACAGGGTGATATGCACCAAAAATGTGGTTGCGGAAGTACCAACAATATTAATCAAATGTAATAAAATGTAGCTCAGTTCACTTTCTCACATATGATTGAATAGATTTTCACTAACTTAAATTCAACTATAGTATATCAATGTAGCAGTATTATGCAACAGAAATCTTCAAAACTATTTTCTATCCTTTTTAAATTGTAGTATTTCGGGTGATTTCTTCTGTCATATATAGGAGAAAATGAAAATGAAATAGGCATCATTACACCACTAGGTGGATAAAAACAGGTTTTGTGATGTGATGTGAAGTGAAGCCACCATCAGTTCAAGGACTTGCCAATGGATGCTCGTAGACTTACAGTAGCCCCGATATGACTCATCCATTCACCTTCTTACTATAGCTGTTACCGAAAAGTGGATAAAAACAGGTTTTTTTCATAAATACGTTTATTTCATAATACATTACGAATTTCATATTAGTATGTCGAAATTCATTAATTATTCCAAACACTGTTTTATCAAGCGATTTACTATTCTAAATTCTATTAAATAAAAAAAAACATTATTTTGTACATTGCACAGTTGTCCGGATCCACAATTTAGGGGCACAAAAACATTTGTGGCTTAGCCTTATACTTTAGAGCTATGATGTCTTCGGAACAAATGATCAGTGAAAGATAAGCTATATTCTGATGCATATGGTAATAGGGTGGTTCTTATTATTAGGGTGATACTAAAATTATTTTCCATATGTGTTGAGATAGAGGACTGCACCCTTCGGCAGAATTGTAGGAAAACTTATATCAAGAAACTTGTCCGAGAACACTATTGTAGTATCTTTAACGGTTTTAGTGTTACAGCTATTTTAATAGAGCAACTTTGGGTGCTCCTAAAAAAATTGGATTTTTTGCTCTAGCTTTCTTATTTTTCACTTCTCGCTTTTGGTGTCTTCGAATATTATTTAGAGTTTGCTGAAACCAATTTTTTGATGACTAGCGCATGCAGGTAACGTTTTCTGAACCGAAGTTCTGAGCAAAACTAGTTCAAGAACAGATCATTTTTAAACTGCTATGTTATATCTAACATTGGAGCAAATGAAAAAAATATCTATTTCTTTCATTTGATAGAAAAAATTTTCGAGCATGTTCATTAAAAAAAATTTAAATTTTTTAAATTGTCCGGATCCACAATTTAGGGGCACAAAAAATCCACAATTTAGGGGCACAAAAACATTTGTGGCTTAGCCTTATACTTTAGAGCTATGATGTCTTCGGAACAAATGATCAGTGAAAGATAAGCTATATTCTGATGCATATGGTAATAGGGTGGTTCTTATTATTAGGGTGATACTAAAATTATTTTCCGTATGTGTTGAGATAGAGGACTGCACCCTTCGGCAGAATTGTAGGAAAACTTATATCAAGAAACTTGTCCGAGAACACTATTGTAGTATCTTTAACGGTTTTAGTGTTACAGCTATTTTAATAGAGCAACTTAGGGTGCTCCTAAAAAATTGGATTTTTTGCTCTAGCTTTCTTATTTTTCACTTCTCGCTTTTGGTGTCTTCGAATATTATTTAGAGTTTGCTGAAACCAATTTTTTGATGACTAGCGCATGCAGGTAACGTTTTCTGAACCGAAGTTCTGAGCAAAACTAGTTCAAGAACAGATCATTTTTAAACTGCTATGTTATATCTAACATTGGAGCAAATGAAAAAAATATCTATTTCTTTCATTTGATAGAAAAAATTTTCGAGCATGTTCATTAAAAAAAATTTAAATTTTTTAAAAAATTCAAACATTGGGTATTTTCATTGAAAAATGATCTTTTATGTAAGAAATTTATTAGCTTTTTATATTGAAATAAGGTATTGCTGTCTTCTAGCGTGTTAAAACTAATTCAGCATCATAATCGGGAAGATGAAGTACACTCGTGTTGGTTGTTACTCTATTCGATAATGCTATTACAGGATCAGACGTTAAAAGCAATCGTTTGAATACATCATCTAGATTCACTAAACGATGGAATTTCCGTGAATGGAACTGCCTATACTTGCGAATTGATTTATTTCGACTCTCTTGCATTTCCTTACTGTACATACCAATAGAAAGCACAGCATATTTTATAATAGCAGTCCCATGCACCAGAAGTTTATGCACGGTTGGCGACAGAGCATACCATCCATACAGCTCCACAAAACGAATTCTTGTTTGTTCAGCAAACTCCTGGAAAGCAGGTACCGAAATCTTCACATTGCTGTTTATCAACGTTAAGATTATAAAAAACCTTTTAACTCGGTGATTTGCGCTACTGTGTTATATTCTTTGAAAAATCTACGGGCACAGATTCCATCATTCGAGTTGCCGCCTCAAGGTAATGGTTCACCAATACCAGACCCTTTCGGCTTGGAGCGAAATCAATCTTCAGTCCAGAAACGCCATCACACGGCATCACATTAAACATATCATGTCAATTGTGTGGGTGCGCAGTGCTGCTATTATGATCTCTTCGCCAATACGCAACCCTAGCTGCTCTTTTAATGCCGTTCGTACCTATGTTTGTCTATCGCTCCTTTTTTGCCTTTCTCATATAGAAAGGTTATGCAATCACTGTGAAAACCGACTTTTGAACCGAGGCCCGGAGGGCCGAGTGTCATATACCATTCGACTCAGTTCGTCGAGTACGCAAAATGTCTGTGTGTGTGTATGTGTGTGTGTATGTGCGTATGTGTGTATGTAACGTTTTTTTGCACTAACTTTTCTCGGAGATGGCTTAACCGATTTTCACAAACTTAGATTCAAATGAAAGGTCTTGTGGTCCTATACAAAATTCCTGAATATTATTTGGATCCGACTTCCGGTTCCGGAATTATGGGGTAAAATGTGCAAAAAATTGTGAAAATAAGTGCACTAACTTTTCTCAGAGATGGCTGAACCGATTTTCACAAACTTAGATTCAAATGAAAGGTCTTGAGGTCCCATACAAAATTCCTGAATATTATTTGGATCCGACTCCCGGGTCGAGAGTTATGGGGTAAAATGTGCAAAAAAAATAAAATATATGTTTTAACTTTTCTCATAGATGGCGCGACCGATTTTCACAAACTTAGGTTCAAATGAAAGGTCCTGTGGTCCCATACGTAATTCCTGAATTTCATCAGGATCCGACTTCCGGATCCGGAAATATAGGGTAAAGTGTGTTGAAAATTGTACACCATCACTGAAAATGGGGAAAAACCTTAAAAATTTTTTTAAATCGACCTCAAATCTTTTCCAATTTGATGGTTTTTATCAGTAGACGGTCAAACAAACCGATTTCGGTTATTCTTTTGAGAATCGAAGAAAAAATTTTTTTTCGCCTTTTTGCCTTTCTCATATAGAAAGGTTATGCAATCGCTGTGCAAACCGAATTTTGAACCGAGGCCCGGAGGGCCGAGTGTCATATACCATTCGACTCAGTTCGTCGAGTACGCAAAATGTCTGTGTGTGTATGTGTGTGTGTGTGTGTGTATGTGCGTATGTGTGTATGTAACGTTTTTTTTGCACTAACTTTTCTCGGAGATGGCTGAACCGATTTTAACAAACTTAGATTCAAATGAAAGGTCTTGTGGTCCCATACAAAATTCCTGAATATTATTTGGATCCGACTTCCGGTTCGGGAATTATGGGGTAAAATGTGCAAAAAATTGTGAAAATAAGTGCACTAACTTTTCTCAGAGATGGATGAACCGATTTTCACAAACTTGGGTTCAAATGAAAGGTCTGGTAGTCCCATACAAAATTCCTGAATATTATTTGGATCCGACTTCCGGTTCCGGTGTTATGGGGTAAAATGTGCAAAAAAATGAAAATATGTTTTCTAGCTTTTCTCATAGATGGCGCGACCGATTTTCATAAACTTAGGTTCAAATGAAAGGTCCTGTGGTCCCATACGTAATTCCTGAATTTCATGCGGATCCGACTTCCGGATCCGGAAATATAGGGTAAAGTGTGTTAAAAATTGTATACCATCACTGAAAAGGACGAAAAACCGTAAAAAGTTTTCTAAATCGACCTCAAATCTTCTCCAATTAATAGTTTTTAATCAGCAGACGGTCAAACAAACCGATTTCGGTTATTGTTTTTAGGAATCGAAGGAAATTATTTTGAAGATTATAACATTATTATATATGATGGTATGATTTATATGAGAAAGGCATCATTACACCACTAGCTGGATTAAAACAGGTTTTTTATATAACTATTTATTGGAATATGAGATAAAATTAAATTATTAAGATTTAAATTGGGTGTTCAGCCACAAGTGGTGACTTTTCAGCCCTATTATATATATGATTTGGTTGTTACCATGAGGACATCATTTGCTTCCGCAATTCTGAGATTTTTGTGTAGGGAAAATTCTAAATCTACTTGTATTGTGTAATTGGGAAAAGAAACTCTATACTAACTTACTTACTAATACAGAGAGCGAATCGATTCAATTGAAGATTGCAGAGGACACTCGAAAGTTGGCAAACTTCATGGAGCAATGACGAACTGGGACGATGGCTATACTCCATTGTTCCCAAAATATCGACGAAACCTTGGTTCAGGGGGATGAACGTCAGTCGCGATTTCATTCGTGTGATGTCTCGACTCATGTCAAACCACTACGGCGTATTGGGCTCACGGAGAGCGGTCTCTGCACCTGTGGCGAGGGTTATCAGGACATCGAGCATGTCGTGTGGTCGTGCGTAGAGTATCGCGACGCCAGGTCGAAGCTACTGGAATCCCTTAGGGCCCGAGGTAGACCACCTGAAGTTCCGGTCCGAGATGTGATGGCGAGTCGGGATAGTTCATATATGTTTCTCATATATCAGTACCTTAAACACATTAATATCCAAGTGTAATCTGATATACCTCGCTCAGAAAGTATAATCTCCACCTACAGGTTCGACACTAACATCCGCCCGATTCTCTCGATCCCCGTGCCTGTCCACCATCTTCATTGGAACTAACAAGATCTTTTTTTTTGTCACTAACTTTTCGTTCCCCCTTTCTCCGTCTCTTCACCATCTCGATGGCAACTAATTAGATCTCTGTAGTTTTCAGACATTTTTGCATACCCCCTTTTTACCTCGGTTTCTACAATATTTACTTTTTTTTCATTCTCTTCCGTAACATCACCATCACCGCCTACGGTTCTACGCTCCAGTCGATGACCAGTATGCGGGCCACCCGCCGGGCCTTCGTAGCCTGGGGGTGTTTCCCGCGGACCCACACGAACCGAAAGGAAACGGCCATAGATAGCGCCATTTGGAAGACCCATGCAACATACAATTCACCGACCACTTCCGAACGCCAGCTGAAAGCTGAATTCTAGAAAATCAAAGACGACATAATCTAATGATACTATTCTAGTTTTAAGTTAGTCGTTAATTAGGATTAGAAAATATCCTTGGCATCTTAGAGCTTCAGCAGTGTGCCTAAAAATATATTATATTATTGAATGAAAAAAAAAATTGAAGATCGCATCGATTTTTGTCGGAATTTGCTCATAATATCATGTGACATTACATCTAATAATTCTATATTTGTGAGTCTGTGTAAATCATTGGTACTCAACCAGGGAGGACGCTTCAAAATCATTTTCAGAATTTTATTCTGAATTCTTTGAAGCGTTTTCTTCCTGGTGGAACGACAACTTGACCAAATTGGTACTGCATAAACCATGGCTGGTCTGAAAATTTGTTTATAAATTAACAATTTGTTTTTTAGACAGAGCTTAGAATTTCTGTTTATAAGAGGATATCAACATTTAATATATTTATTACACTTTGCCTGGATTCCTTCGATGTGATCCTTGAAAGTGAGTTTTTTTGTCATGCGTTAAACCTAAGTATTTAGCTTGATCAGACCATGTCAATTCCAAGCCATTCAATTTGAGAATGTGATTATTTTTTGGTTTAAGAAAAGAAGTTCTTGGCTTATGAGGAAAGATAATCAATTGCGTTGTTGCTGCATTTGGTTTAATTCTCCATTTTGACAGATAATAACTGAAAATATTTAAACTTCTTTGTAGGCGACTGCAGATCACTCTTAGATTTCTACCTGTGGCTAACAGACTTGTGTCGTCACAGAATAGCGATTTCTGACAACCAAAGGGTAGATTTGGAAGATCAGAAAATATTATATAAGATTGGAGCTACGCTCGAACCCTGCGGAACATCTGCTCGTACGGGTAGCAATTCAGATTTACAATTCTGATAGCTAACCTGAAGAGTACGATCAATTAAATAATTTTGAATCATTTTGATCAAATAAATACAGGGTCCGGCACTCGAAGTGTAACCAACTTCAGACCGCTCGCGCAGCTGACGCACGGGCATCAGCTCTCTAGAAATTTGCTAAATGACAGTTCGGAGTTGTATTGTTTACAAGCGCAAGAAAGCATTTTGCTAAAAGTGAACGCGAAAAAAAAATCTTGACTTGAGAGAGCGAAGGAGTTGCTTCGTTTGGCCGAAAGCGGTCAATTTCCGAACATTGAATTTTCTGACGAGAAAATTTTTCCAATTGAGCAATTCGTAAACTCTCAAAACGATAGGGTTTACTTGACCGACCGTTCATACGAGAATTTGAGTCATCGATTGGCCACCAGGAGGCAGCACCCGCAATAGATAATGGTTTGGGCCGCTGTAACCGCAGATGGGCGCTCTCCAATCGTTTTCATTGAGCCTGGCGTCAAGGTAAATGCGACATATTATCGGGAAAGTATTCTGGAGTTTGCTTTGAAGCCGTGGGCAGACAAACATTTCGGTGGCAGACCATGGACGTTTCAGCAGGACTCGGCACCGTCTCACAAAGCTCGAGTGAACCAAGAATGGCTGAAAAACAACGTTCCGAACTTCATCACGTCCACAGAATGGCTCTCGAATTCACCAGATGCGAATCCAATGGATTATTCTCTTTGGGCCATTTTGGAGAGCAAAGTCCGAACTAAAAGATACACCAGTCTCGAGGTGCTGAAAAAAGTTATTGTCCGCGAGTGGGCCTAAATACCTGCAAGTCACATTCGGCAGCTTGCGATTCGTTTTTTGACCGTCTCCAGGCCATAGTCAAGGCAAAAGGTGGTCATATCGAGCAAAAGTGAATTGATTCTGAATTTTGTATTATTTTTACACATTTTGTACTTTGAATTAAGTAAAAGTAATTTTCCAAACTGAATTTATGGCCTTTTTAATTGGTTACACTTCGAGTGCCGGACCCTGTAGGAAACTGGAAATCAGACATTTTTGCTATTAAACCTTTGTGCCAAACACTGTCGAATGCTTTTTCTATGTCTAGAAGAGCAACTCCAGTGGATAACCCAGAAGATTTATTTGATTTTATCATGTTCGTTATTCTGACAAGTTGACGAGTAGTTGAATGTTCATGACGAAATCCAAACTGCTCTGGTAAAAAAATTGAATTCTCATTTATATGAGACATCATTCTCAACAAGATAATTTTTTCAAAAAGTTTACTGATAGAAGAAAGTAAGTTAATTCGTCGTTAACTTGATGTTTCTGCTGGGTTTTTATCAGGTTTGAGGATAGGAATTACTTTAGCGTTTTTCCATCTTTTTGGGAAGTAAGCTAATGAAAAACACTTGTTGAAAATTTTAACCAGGAGTCTCAAGGCAACATCGGGAAGATTTTTAATAAGAATATTAATAATTCCATCATTACCAGGAGCCTTCATGTTTTTAAGTTTCCTAATAATTGATTTAATTTCATCAAAATTCGTCTCAATAATGTCAACTTTTGATAACACTTGGGTTGAAATATGATCATGTTTCAGTAAGACTTCATTTTCAATCACAACGTTCAAATTAAAATTGTGTACACTCTCGAACTGCTGAGCAGGTTTTTGAGCTTTTTCGCCATTTGTAAGAAGTATTTGATTTCCTTCCTTGAGAGCAGGAAATGGTTTCTGAGGTTTTTTAAGAACCTTAGTAAGTTTCCAGAAGGGTTTAGAATATGGTTTAATTTGTTCAACTTCTTTAGCGAAATTTTCATTTCGCAAAAGAGTAAATCTATGTTTAATTTCTTTTGTAAATCCTTAACTATGTTTTTCATAGCAGGATCACGAGAACGTTGATATTGTCGTCGACAAACATTCTTCAGCCGAATGAGCAGTTGAAGATTGTCATCGATGATAGGAGAATTTAATTTAGTTTGAGCTTTGGGAAAAGAAAGATTTCTAGCTCCGATAATGTAATGATTCAAATTATCAATTGCTGTGTCGATGTCCGCAGAATTTTCTAAAATAGTTTCATGATCCACATGATTTTCAATGTGAGATCTGTAATCCAACCAATTAGCTCTATGATAGTTGAATATAGAACTAATTGGATTAATTATAGCTTCGTTGTAAAGTCTGAATGTTACTGGAAGATGATCTGAGTCAAAGTCAGCATGTGTAATCGGTTCACTACATATGTGACTTTGATCTGTTAGTACCAGATCAATTGTAGACGGGGTTTTCACGGAAGAGAAACAAGTCGGATTACTGGGATGAAGAACTGTGAAGTAACCAGCTTGTAGTTGATTATGAAGTATTTTCCATTACTGTTATTTTGTCTACAATTCCACTGGCCATGCTTAGCATTTAAGTCCCCTATTACGAAAAATTTCGGTCGATATCTTGTAAGTTTTTGCAACTCGCCTTGAAAGAAATTTAATTGTTCGCCGGTGCATTGGAATGGCAAATATGCCCCAGCGATGAAATAAATTCCATGAATGGTTTCAACTTCGATTCCCAAGCTTTCAATAACTTTAGTATTGAAAGAAGGTAAAATTCGATGTTTAATTTGCCGTTGGACAAAAATGGCAACTCCACCACCCATTCCAGTAAACCTGTCAAATCGATGAACCACATAATGTGGATTACTTTTCAATTTGATATTTGGTTGAGGAATGTTTCTATCACAATGGCAATATGAATTTTGTGAACTTTTAGAAAATTTTAAAATTCTTCTTCACTTGGTTTTAAAGATCGAGCATTCCAATTTAAAATATTCAAATAATTATTTAACATCACTGTTAAATTTTAAATTCATTATAATATTATTTGCGAATTGCCATCCGATTTGAAATGCTTCAAAAAGTGATGAAGTCGAATTCATTCGGATGATCATTTGAAAAAGTTGATCCTGTATCATTTTATTTTCAGTTATACCTATTAATAATTTGTTTTCGTTAGAAGATGATCTGCAAGGCGGTCCTGTGTTTTGATTATTTACATTAGAAGAATTAAGTGGTAGATTTCTACCTGTTATACTGGCATAACTGACATTAGAAGAAGATGATGACGAGGTCGATAAATTGTTTTCGTTAGAAGACGAATTGGCAGGTGTACCTGTTTTTTGTTTTAAATTAAAAGAAATAAGTGCCTTAGAGGAATTAGGCGTGGCATTTGTAACGGTTTTGTGATTTTCAGGTATGTTCTGTAAATTTAAGGTCGTTGATTTGACTTGTTGTCTAAGCGAACGAGCATTTAAAATTTTTTCCCTGACAGTACATTTAAAATAATTGGATTTATGATATCCATCGCAATTTGAACATGAAAATTTATCAGTGGTTTCATTCATTGGACAAACGTCTTTCGAATCCGATTTACCACAATTCAAACACCGTATATCCATATGACAATTTTTGGTTCCATGGCCGAAGCCTTGGCAACGACGACATTGCGTTAAGTTTGCAATACGATTATGCCGTTTATAATGTTCCCAATGAATTTTAATGTGGGAAATGAAACGTACCTTTTCTAAAGTTTTCAAATTGTTTACATCACTTCGATTGAAGTGGATTAGGTAAAGTTCATGGGAAATTCCAGAGCGTGGTTTAGAAGTACCATTCGCTCTTTTTTTCATAAGTATTACTTGGGAAGAAGCCAAACCAAGCACTTCTTTTATTTCATTTTTAATTTCATCAATACTTTGATCATTTGATAAGCCTTTCAAGACAGCCTTGAAGGGTCTGTCTGATTTTATGTCATATGAATAAAATTTATGAAGTTTCTCGGACAAATATCGAATAAGACTATCGTAATCTTCCAATCCATCAACCAAGACTCGACATTCTCCTCTTCGTCCGATTTGAAATGAGACTTTTACTTCCGGGAGAAAAGTAGAAAGCTCAGTACGGAATGCTTTGAAGTCGGAAATAATCACCGTCACTGGTGGCATAGATTGAGGTTTTTTCCCAGAACGACAAGCGTCCATTTTGGGAATTTTTGAAGATTTTCTTTTATTTCGCTACATTCGGATTCAGGAAGAATCTCGTAAATATTGTTAGATGGCATAGAATCAACGGAAGGGAAGTCCGTCCTTTGTCTTTTATTTTTACATTCAGATTCTATAGGATCGTGAATGTTATTAGAAAAATGTTGAATAACGGATTGTGATTTATTCCGTATTGAATTATTTTAGCCTTAGGCTTGTTGCATTTCCGGTTGGACGCAGGCATTTTTGAAATGAATGAAATTTTAAATTAATTTAACTATGCTAAATTAGTCTTCGATTAGACTCCTAGCTAATCTTAAAAAAGGCTGATTAATTTCTTAGTCACTCCAATATCTCTCTTTGTATCACTTAGTCACTCTAATATCACTCTTTGTATAGCCTTGAGAAAGGCTGACTAATTGTTAGTCTTTAAAAAGACTGTTAGTGATTCAGGTAGACTTGAAAAAGACTGAAGCCTTGAATCAATGAAACTCTAGGTAGCCAGAAAATATTTCCAGGAGCCAAGAGCTATACGCGTGCGGTGCGAACGACTGTTCAACACCGACTGCCTCTCGCTCCTTGACATGCTGATTTTATCGGGACACGCACCATGTAGACTTCTGAATGTGCAAACAATAACTCACTTTTAGCAAAAGTTACATAGATCGAATCATTGCGTGGAGAAGCGAAATTCCAAATTGATATTTGTCTGGTTCCTTCTCATTTGTTTCAGTTCTTGAAAAATTCAAAAAATGCTTTTCCTGAGCGCTTACATATGTACCAAGTTTGGGAGTGTGTGCCGTCGTTTAACACTTTCGTATCGTTCAGGCAGAACACTAGCTTCATTGATACAAATACTTTCTCAAGTACTGTGGGAGAAAGCTCTGCAATTTCTGCATTTACTTTGTCCACTTCCTGCTTTGTTAGTTCCGTGTTTTCCTTTTGAAAGATAGTTATTTTGGGTGGCAAAGGGAAACAGATGAAGGATAATTGTTGTTCCAGATTATCCTGCCTTCTTGCTCAACAATCAATCGCAAGGGAACCAAAAAGGTTGCAAATAATGTACAGAAAGGAAGCGCAAGAGATTCGAAATAAATCAATTCGCAAGTATAGGCAGTTCCATTCGCGGAAATTCAATCGTTCAGTTAATCTAGATTATGTACCTATTCAAACGATTGCTTTTAACGTCTGATCCTGTAATAGCATTATCGAATAGAGTAACAACCAACGTGGGTGTACTTCATCTTCCCGATTATGCTGCTGAATTAGTTTTAACACGCTAGAAGACAGCAATACCTTATTTTAATATATATAGCTAATAAATGTCTTATATGAAAGAGCATTTTTCAATGAAAAAACCAAATTTTTATTTAAAAGGTATTTTTATTCAGGCCTATTTGCGTACAAGCTTTACGTGGCCGATTGAGCCGATTTTTTAAATAATTTTTTTTGAGTTGGATCTCGTTGTCACCCTTTTTCTAGAGGGAGAGGAGCTTCCATTTCCCTCCTGCGAGGATTGAGGGGCACTTCGTTCGTGGTTCGTCTCGTCATCCATTGCCGCATCGATGGTATTGTTATCGATTTCCGTCTTCTTTTCGTTGCTAGTTGCTGTAGATGCAGCTTGTTGTACATTGGTTGCAATTGCTGGTTGGTTGGAGGGTAAGTTGTTAACTGCAGCCGTATACTTTGTTCTATAGAAGATGATGATGGATTCGTTGAAGAGAATGCTTCATTGTTGTTGGTGGCTGTCACAGGTGCTTGGGGTTGGTGTGAAGGAAGCACCGTTGTCCTTTGATGTAGTTGTCTCCTTGTCCAGTTTATCACATGGTTTACCGTAGTGAACAGCTTTTTGACAATATTGACATGTGGCCATCTGATTGTCATAGGTAACAAGTGATTTGCACGGAATTCTTGTATCTTGGCCGAAAATCACATGAGAAGGTATAGGCCTCTTTAAGTGTATGCGTACCAAACGTACGCCATTTAGAATACCGAGGAAAAAATTCTTCCACTTTTCTTTTTCGATAGAGAGAATCTCTCCGTATTGGGACATAGTTTTGTGAATATATGAATCGGTGACGCTTGAGGGAAGATCATGCACACGCACTTCTATAGCACTATCTTCCATATATACTGGAATGTTTTACTTAATGTTCTCGTGCTCCACATAGTGCACATTGTTATTGTCTTTTGTGAATTGAATTGCATCCAACTCTTTATAAAACTGGATGTAAATATCATTATTCGACTTATTGCATTGAAGTAAATGCACGCGTTTAATGTCAAGATGCATTTGCTCCTTAAGCAAACCTTCAAGTTTTCGTTTCGAAGGTCGAATTTTGCACTGCCTGAAGTCAACAACAATTGTATTCTTTCGTGTCGGTGGTAGCTTTTGTTCGTTTGGTTCACTCATTTCGAGGTCGTTCTATTGTTCACTACACAATACTGTACTTGGTTTCTTCTGTCCCGAACGTAAGCGGATTTGTTTTATCGACTGACTTGGATGAGATGTGAAAGCGAACTGAAAAAACCCAATGGTTGAACACAATTTAAAAAATTTAGAAAAATATCTTGTCCGCCATTTTTTTTATAAACATGCTCGAAAGTATTTTCTATCAAATGAAAGAAACTGATTTTTTTTTCATTTGCTCCAATGTTAGATATAGCAGTTTAAAAATGATCTGTTTTTGAACTAGTTTTGCTTATAACTTCGGGTCAGAAAACGCTACCTGAATGCGCTAGTCATCAAAAAATTGGTTTCAACAAACCCTAAAAAATATTCGAAGACACCAAAAACGAGAAGAAAATAATAAGAAAGCTAGAGCAAAAAATCTGATATTTTTAGGAATACCCTAAGTTGCTCTATTAAAATAGCTGTAACACCAAAACGGTTAGGATACAACAATAGTGTTTTCGGTAAAGTTTCTTGATATAAGTTTTCCTACAATTTTCCGAAGGGTGCAGTCCTCTATCTCAACACGCATGGAAAATAATTTTTGTATCATCCTAATAATAAGAACCACCCTAGTACCATATGCTTCAAAATATGGCGTATCTTTCACTGATCATTGTTCCAAAGACATCATAGCTCTAAAGTATAAGGCTAAGCCACAAATGTTTTTGTCCCCCTAAATTGTGGATCCGGACCACTGTGCATTGTTATATACACAACATGGACTGTTTTATGAGTTGATACCCTAATTAATGCGACATAGCTGTAAGAGTAGTTTTAGATTAATATACAATAGAGACTGACTGGCTCAGTGTTTATAGAACTACCATAGTTGACGTGTGCTCATGATTTAAAAAAGAAATCCTTAAATTAGTTACATTTAACAGTTGGCGACGAGGGTTAAAAACATATTTGAAGTATAAAATTATAATTAATAATTGTGAATACAGTGGTGACATAAGTAGTTGTGTATTTTGTTGCAAGGATTTGTACAAGCTGAAAAGGAGGAGCAACAGTTTTGCTTAGTGGTAATTTGTATACAATTTGATATTTGGTCGCGGTTGGTTAATTTTGCGCCAATCTTGTGTAGTTTAATTACGTTGCTTAATTTTAGTGCGTGGATGTGTGGTGATGGTCGATAGTGATGAGTTTTCTTTGCTTCGTCGTCATTAACGGTGTTTTGTTGTCTGGTTCTTTCTCTTTCCCTCTAGATTCAGTGTTCATTCCGCAGTGGTGTATGTTGGTGAGTTCTCTATTCGTTAATTATATTTGGACTCCAACATAAATTAATATTTAGGGCTGAACAGTTTGCTGAATTCTGATTGCGTTTTAGATTATATTGACGAATAATTGAGTACGGTAAGAAAAACGTAAATTTGTCGGAAAGCGTTTGTTTTGTTTTTGTTCCCATTCCTTTAACACATGGATCAATAAGTCCCGAGACTAAAGCAGAGATGGCGCTCGTAGTAAACCAGTAACCACGTCTTTCTAGAGTACTAACCTTTGCTTGAAACGGGTCAAAATTTTAAGTCGATCCGACCAGAAACAGCAGAGTTATCGAGGTTGGAGTAAAGTCGTTTTGTAGTTTGTTTAAAAAATGGAAAAAACCGAGTTTCGTGTTTTGATAAAACATTGTTGTATAATGGGTAAAAACACCATGCAAGCGAAACAATGGATTAAAAAATGTTATCCGGACTCTTATCCATCAAAAGCAACGATTTGTCGGTGGTTCGCCGAGTTTAAACGTGGTCGTACCGACACAAATGACGCGGAACGCTCGGGTAGACCTGTGGAAGCCGGAAAATGTGAGTGAAGTGAAAAAAATGATAATGAAAGATCGTAAAGTGAAGCTCCGTGAGATTGCTGAGATGACACAGAAATCGCATGGAAGTGTATTTACTATCCTTCGTGAAAAATTGAGCATGAAAAAGGTTTTTTCCATGTGGGTGCCGCGATTGCTTTCGATGGAACAAAAACAGCAACGAGTCGATGATTCAGAAAGCAGTTTAAATTGAACGAATTGGGCTTTGATCTGCTTCCCCACCCCCCATACTCGCCAGATTTAGCCCCAGTGACTACTGGCTCTTTGCTGATCTTAAAAAAATGCTCCAGAGAAAAAGAAGCTCAATTTGAACCGAAAGATAATTTTTTTTATAAACATGGTATTGAAAAATTGCAAAAACGTTGGAACCATTGTATCACACTAAAAGGTGATTATGTTGATGAATAAAAAAAAATTTTGCAAAAAACAATGTTGTTTCCATTGTTAGTCTCGGGACTTATTGATCCATGTGTTATATAGTATAAAAATAATATGGCTGATGGTAGCATTAACAAGGCTTATGTACTGATCGGCACGATTGAGCCGTATGTGGTATACCGTTTACTAATTACTCGGAACGATTGAAGTACTTATTTCAAGTTAATGGAATTGATGATCTAGCAAAACAAAAAGCGCTTTTTTTTTTAATTTTTTTTTTAAATAACTATTTATTGGAATATGAGTTAAAATTAAATTATTAAGATTTAAATTGGGTGTTCAGCCACAAGTGGTGACTTTTCAGCCCTGTTATATATATATATATATATATATATATATATATATATATATATATATATATATATATATATATATATATATATATATATATATATATATATATATATATATATATATATATATATATATATATATATATATATATATGATTTGGTTATTACCATGAAGACATCATTTGCTTCCGCAATTCTGAGATTTTTGTGTAGGGAAAATTCTAAACCTACTTGTATTGTGTAATGGGGAAAAGGAACTTATATACTAACTTACTAACTAATACAGAGAGCGAATCGATTCAATTGAAGATTGCATCGATTTTTGTCGGAATTTGCTTATAATATTATGTGACATTACATCTAATGGTTCTATATTTGTGAGTCTGTGTAACTCATTTGTACTAAACCAGGGAGGACGCTTCAGAATCATTTTCAGAATTTTATTCTGAATCCTTTGGAGCGTTTTCTTCCTGGTGGAACAACAGCTTGACCAAATTGGTACCGCATAAAGCATGGCTGGTCTGAAAATTTGTTTATAAATTAACAATTTGTTTTTTAGACAGAGCTTAGAATTTCTGTTTATAAGAGGATATAAACATTTAATATATTTATTACACTTTGCCTGGATTCCTTCAATGTGATCCTTGAAAGTGAGTTTTTTGTCATACGTTAAACCTAAGTATTTAGCTTGATCAGACCATGTCAATTCCAAGCCATTCAATTTGAGAATGTGATTATTGTTTGGTTTAAGAAAAGAAGCTCTTGGCTTGTGAGGAAAGATAATTAATTGCGTTTTTGCTGCATTTGGTTTAATTTTCCATTTTGACAGATAATCACTGAAAATATTTAAACTTCTTTGTAGGCGACTGCAGATCACTCTTAGATTTCTACCTGTGGCTAACAGACTTGTATCGTCACAGAATAGCGATTTCTGACAACCAACGGGTAGATTTGGAAGATCAGAAGTGAAAATATTATACAAGATTGGAGCTACACTCGAACCCTGCGGAACACCGGCTCGTACGGGTAGCAATTCAGATTTACAATTCTGATAGCTAACCTGAAGAGTACGATCAGTTAAATAATTTTGAATCATTTTGATCAAATAAATAGGAAACTGGAAATCAGACATTTTTGCTATTAAACCTTTGTGCCAAACACTGTCGAATGCTTTTTCTATGTCTAGAAGAGCAACTCCAGTGGATAACCCAGAAGATTTATTTGATTTTATCATGTTCGTTACTCTGACAAGTTGATGAGTAGTTGAATGTTCATGACGAAATCCAAACTGCTCTGGTAAAAAAATTGAATTCTCATTTATATGAGTCATCATTCTTAACAAGATAATTTTTTCAAAAAGTTTACTGATAGAAGAAAGTAAGCTAATTGGGCGATAACTTGATGTTTCTGCTGGGTTTTTATCAGGTTTTAGGATAGGAATTACTTTAGCGTTTTTCCATCTTTTTGGGAAGTAAGCTAATGAAAAACACTTGTTGAAAATTTTAACCAGGAGTCTCAAGGCAACATCGGGAAGATTTTTAATAAGAATATTAAAAATTCCATCATTACCAGGAGCCTTCATGTTTTTGAGTTTCCTAATAATTGATTTAATTTCATCAAAATTCGTCTCAATAATGTCATCGTGTGATAACACTTGGGTTGAAATATGATCATACTTCAGTGAGACTTCATTTTCAATAGGACTCACAACGTTTAAATTAAAATTGTGGACACTCTCGAACTGCTGAGCTAGCTTTTGAGCTTTTTCACCATTTGTAAGAAGTATTTGATTTCCTTCCTTGAGAGTAGGAATTGGTTTCTGAGGTTTCTTAAGAACCTTAGAAAGTTTCCAGAAAGGTTTAGAATATGGTTTAATTTGTTCAACTTCTTTAGCGAAATTTTCATTTCGCAAAAGAGTAAATCTATGTTTAATTTCTTTTTGTAAATCCTTAACTATGTTTTTCATAGCAGGATCACGAGAACGTTGATATTGTCGTCGACGAACATTCTTCAACCGAATGAGCAGTTGAAGATTGTCATCGATGATAGGAGAATTTAATTTAGTTTGAGCTTTGGGAACTGAAAGATTTCTAGCTTCGATAATATAATGATTCAAATTATCAATTGCTGTGTCGATATCCGCAAAATTTTCTAAAATAGTTTCATGATCCACATGATTTTCAATGTGAGATCTGTAATCCAACCAATTAGCTCTATGATAGTTGAAAATAGAACTAATTGGATTAATTATAGCTTCGTTGGAAAGTCTGAATGTTACAGGAAGATGATCTGAGTCAAAATCAGCATGAGTAATCGGTTCACTACAAATGTGACTTTGATCTGTTAGAACCAGATCAATTGTAGACGGGTTTTTCACGGAAGAGAAACAAGTAGGATTACTGGGATGAAGAACTGTAAAGTAACCAGCTGAGAGTTGATTATGAAGTATTTTACCATTACTGTTATTTTGCCTACAATTCCACTGGACATGCTTAGCATTTAAGTCCCCTATTACGAAAAATTTCGATCGATATCTTGTAAGTTTTTGCAAATCGCCTTTAAAGAAATTTAATTGTTCGCCGGTGCATTGGAATGGCAAATATGCTCCAGCGATGAAATAAATTCCATGAATGGTTTCAACTTCGATTCCCAAGCTTTCAATAACTTTAGTATTGAAAGAAGGTAAAATTCGATGTTTAATTTGCCGTTGGACAAAAATGGCAACTCCACCACCAATTCCAGTAAACCTGTCAAATCGATGAACCACTTAATGTGGATTACTTTTCAATTTTACATTTGGTTTAAGAAAAGTTTCTGTCACAATGGCAATATGAATTTTGTGAACTTTGAGAAAATTATAAAATTCATCTTCACTCGATTTCAAAGATCGAGCATTCCAATTTAAAATATTCAAATAATTATTTAACATCACTGTTAAATTTTAAATTCATTATAATATTATTTGCAAATTTCCATCCGATTTGAAATGCTTCAAAAAGTGATGAAGTCGAATTCATTTGGATGATCATTTGAAAAAGTTGATCTTGTAGGTAGATCATTTTATTTTCAGTTATATCGCCTAAATCGACTTCATTTAAAGAAGCGAATGGCATTGAAGGAATATTTGTAGGTAGACTGCCATTAGAAGAAGATGATTTGGCCGGTCTACCTATTAATAAATTGTTTTCGTTAGAAGAAGAACTGCAAGGCGGTCCTGTGTTTTGATTATTTACATTAGAAGAAATAGGAGATAGATTTCTACCTAATATACCAGCATAACTGACATTAGAAGAAGATGATGACGAGGTCGATCTACCTGTCAATAAATTGTTTTCGTTAGAAGACGAATTGGCAGGTGCCTTAGAAGAATTTTCAGGTATGTTCTGTAAATTTAAGGTCGTTGATTTGACTTGTTGTCTAAGCGAACGAGCGTTTAAAATTTTTTCCCTGACAGGACATTTCAAATAATTGGATTTATGATTTCCATTGCAATTTGAACATGAAAATTTATCAGTGGTTTCATTCATTGGACAAACGTCTTTCGAATGCGATTTACCACAATTCAAACACCGTATATCCATATGACAATTTTTGGTTCCATGACCGAAGCCTTGGCAACGACGACATTGCGTTAAGTTTGCAATACGATTATGCCGTTTATAATGTTCCCAATGAATTTTAATGTGGGAAATGAAACGTACTTTTTCTAAAGTTTTCAAATTGTTTACATCACTTCGATTGAAGTGTATTAGGTAAAGTTCATGGGAAATTCCAGAGCGTGGTTTAGAAGTACCATTCGCTCTTTTTTTCATAAGTATTACTTGGGAAGGGGCAAAACCAAGCAATTCTTTTAGTTCATTTTTAATTTCATCAATACTTTGATCATTTGATAATCCTTTCAAGACAGCCTTGAAGGGTCTGTCTGATTTTATATCATATGAATAAAATTTATGAAGTTTTTCGGACAAATATCGAATAAGACGTTCGTAATCTTCCAATCCATCCACCAAGACTCGACATTCTCCTCTTCGTCCGATTTGAAATGAGACTTTTACTTCCGGGAGAAAAGTAGAAAGCTCAGTACGGAATGCTTTGAAGTCGGAAATCATCACCGTCACTGGTGGCATAGATTGATGTTTCTTCCCAGAACGACAAGCGTCCATTTTGGGAATTTTTGAAGAATTTTCTTCTATGTCGCTACAATCGGGTTCAGGAAGAATCTCGTAAATATTGTTAGACGGCATAGGATCAACGGAAGGGAAATCCGTCCGTTGTCTTTTATTTTTACATTCAGATTCTATAAGATCGTGAATGTTATTAGAAAAATGTTGGATAACGGATTGTGATTTATTCCGTATTGAATTATTTTTAGCCTTAGGCTTGTTGCCTTTCCGGTTGGACGCAGGCATTTTTGAAATTAATGAAATTTTAAATTAAATTAACTAGGCTAAATTAGTCTTCGATTAGACTCCTAGCAAGCCTTAAAAAAGGCTGATTATTTTCTTAGTCACTCTAATATCACTCTTTGTATCACTTAGTCACTCTAATATCACTCTTTGTATCACTTAGTCACTTAGTTAGTGATTCAGGTAGCCTTGAAAAAGACTGAAGCCTTGAATCAATGAAACTCTAGGTAGCCAGAAAAAAATTCCAGGAGCCAAGAGCTATACGCGTGCGGTGCGAACGACTGTTCAACACCGACTGGAAAAAGCGCTTTTTGTTACGTTGAGTGGACCAGCAGTTTATGAGGAGCTTAATCTGTAGTATCCTTCGAAAGATGATTTAAAAAACGATTCTTATGAATATATTTCTCAAAAATTGTACGAGCGCTTTGACAAAGTCGATTCGGACTAAATTCAGCGCTATAAATTTTATAATCGGGTGCAAGGACCAAATGAGCAGGCAGAAGATTTCGTGCTAACTATCGAGTTACAGGCCGAATTCTGCGCATTTGGTGAATTTCGAGAGACGGCCATCCGAGATAAATTGGTGATGGGTGTTTCCGATAAAGCTTTGCAGGAGAAGCTACTAAATGAAGAGAATCCTAGTTTGGCGACTGTGGAAAAGTTTATTGTGAACTGGGAGTTGGCTGGGTTACGGGCTCGATTGATCGGCGATAGACAAAGCAGCCAAGTAGCTTCTGTAAGGCTACGTTTGGGCAGAAGAGAAACGTATGAGAAGATAATCACCGATTGTTGTTGTTTCGGATGCTTCAGGTATTGGAGTACACACAACTTTTGCTATCAGATAAATCTAGAAAGTTTGTGGTTATAAATACGAATAAGGGACTCTACACTTACATTAAATTATCGCAGGGAGCTTCGTCGAGTGCAGCAATTTTTCAACAAGTGATGGAACAAGTTCTATCAGGTTTGAAACATATACGCTGTTACTTGGATGATGTGCTTATTGCAGGGAGAGATCTAGAAGGCTGTAGTAGGAAAGTTTTTGCTGTTTTAGACAGACAGCTAAGGTAAACATTAAGGTGAACTGGAGTAAATGTAAGTTCTTAGTATCATCCTTACCTTACTTGTGACATGTTATTTTGGATAACGGACAGCTCCCTTGCCCTGATAAGTTAGCTACAATTAGGTAGGCTGCTGTTCCAAAGAATATAACTGAACTGAAGTCATTTGTAGGGCATGTAAATTATTATGGAAAATTTATTCCCACTTACCTTCAAAGATTAGTTGTTTATATAGACTATTGAAGAAGAACGTGAAGTATTCGTGGGATGAGAATAGTGACAAAGCTTTTGTTAGATGTAAAAATGAGCTGATAAATGCTAATATTCTTGAATTTTATGACCCCGATTGAAACCGATTGTTATTGTTTCGGATGCTTCAGGTATTGGCTTGGGAGGAGTGATTGCACATGAAGTTGATGGAGTAGAAAAACCTATTACATTTACTTTCTTTTCTTTGAACAAAGTTAAAATGAAATATCCAAAACTTCATTTGGAGGCTTTAGCAATAGTCTGTACAGTAAAAGAATTTCAAAAGTTTTTATATGGTCGAAAATTTGTTATTTACACGGACCATAAACCTTTGGTAGGAATTTTCGGGAAAGCTGGGTAAAATGCTATTTTTGTGAATAAATTACAAAGATTTGGAAATGGCAGTTTATGACTTTCATACAATATATAGGCCCTCAGGAAAGATGGGAAACGCTGATTTCTGTTCGCGGTTTCTTTTGAAACAGATAGTTCCGGAACATACTATCAAAAGCAGGCGCGCACCCAGAAATTTTTTTCGGGGGGTGTTTAAGAACATGTTGATCAATACGAATAGAAATATGTATATGATCATATAAAAAATTTTGGGGTAAAAATTCGTTTGTTGAATATTAACCATCATTATTAATCATATTAAAGAGAAAAGTATTCATAATACAATAATTTTTTGAGTTTCGGAGGGGTTTTCAACCCCTAAAACACCCGTCTGTATACGCGCCTGATCAAAAGCATCAACTTTAGTCAAGATTTTGCTGTAGATTTTTCCCAAGTGGAAAATGAGACGCGATTAAACGAATTCCACCTAGCAATGGACAAGCAGAGCGATCTGTCAGGATTGTAAAGGATGTTTTGAAACGGTTCATGTTGGATTACTCAGTTAAGAAATTGGAAATTGAGGACCAAATAAATTTATTGCTTGTTAGCTACAGAAATACTTGTTTGTCCTTAGATGGCAAATTTCCATCAGAGAATATTTTTTCTTTTAAACCAAAAATGGTCATTGATTTGTTAAACCCTATGAATCACTACAAACAATATTTAGCTGAACCAAAACTACCAAATAATAGACCAAATATTACTGAACAGTTTCAACCCATTGAACCAGATGGATGAAGGCTCAATTTATAAAAAAAATATCCAACAATTTATTTCAGATTGTGATTGGAAACGTTCGGCTCACAGCTCATCGAAATCAACTAAAGGTGCCCCATAAAAAGATAGCTAAGGCACGTGGACTTTTGATTCCTTACGCTAGCATAAATAGGAGAGATGGCGGTACGGAATGTAAAAGCGCCAGTCGTAAATGAAACTTTCGTGGAACGACGAGCGATGATGAGGAAATTTTCCGTGATTTTCCAGAAGAGATAATTAAACGTCGGCGATTATCTTCAGAAACTCAAACTCCCACACTAAGAAAGTCAAACAGATTACGAAGAGCAAAAATTGAAAAGAAATTTATTTTTTCTAAAAGCTAACGTTTTGATCTTTATTGAAATCTTTTATTATTACATTCAAATTTAATTTTCTGAGTTTTTTTTTGTAAATAAGGTAATAAAAATGAACTGAGTTGTAAAAATAAAATAAAAACTTAAAGGGGCGGAATTGTTATATATACAACATGGACTGTTTATGAGTTGATATCCTAATAAATGCGACATAGCTGTAAGAGTAGTTTTAGATGAATATACAATAAAGACTGACTGGCTCAGTGTTTATAGAAGTACCATAGTTGACGTGTGCTCATGATTTAAGAAAAGAAATCCTTAAATTAGTTACATTTAACATACATGATATTATAACTATTTCAGGTTTGTTTGTATCATTTCATCACTTTTATTCAATATAAGACAGCTGAACTCATGGAAGTAGTCTAACATAAAATAAACATTAAATTGGAACTCCAATGGACTTAATGAAACGATAAAGAAGTTTTATGTAAGGAAGGTCACGACAAGCAAGAATGTCGCGAACTGGGACATTGTATAGTCTACCTTGGGTACGCAAGGAATTTATTAGTTGAGATCTGACCTCACGATACTCCACACATTGCCAAATGACATGATCAATATCGCGGTAAACTTTGCCACGTCTTGGAAAGTCTAATTCGAAGGAGATGTGCATCTAACGTGTAGTGATTGGACATGAGTCTGGATATCACACGAATGAAAAATACCTACTCACATCCTGCCCCCTGATCCATGCCTTTGTCAATATTTTAGGTGTAATTGGATGCACTCATCGACCCAGATCACCTTTGTCCCAAGAAGCTTCCCAGTATTATTAGGCGAGACGCGCACGCTCTGAAAGCAATCGGTCGGTCATAGATTTCACCCACAATAGCACAACGTTTGGCTAAAATATCGGCTCTTTCATTGCCTGGATTGGAGCAATGAGCCGGAACCCAAACTATAGTGATTTGATAATTATTATTCAATATGTCGTTCAGGCACTGTTTTATTTTATCCAAGAAAAACGGTTCAGTCATGCCAGTCATGTTAAGCGAATGGGTTCAATTGCGCTCAGACTATCTGTGTGATCGGACAAGTTTTTAATAAAAATGCTTTGATTTGGCTCATTGCGGTAAGGTTAACGTGGTCGTTGGTCTTGTTGTTAGAAAGAGATGGAAGGGAAGCCGTATTAAGGTACGGCTTACTCCCCTAGATTAGTGAAGGAGTATCGGGAGGGTGGGACCTAGTCAACAAGTAAATCTTGTCATTAAGAATTCATATTTATGGCAGCTTGATTTTGCGTTCCCGTTGGGTTTTTCATGTTTCTTCCGGTTGTGGTGTAGTAGTGGTTGACCAGCACTGTAGGACATGTATGGCATTTTCTGCAGTCCGAGGAATCGTTCATCGTATTCCATACCGTTCCATAGAAGAAAAGGATTAGTTGATACAGTGGGCTGTAGAATGAAGAGAAAAAGAGAGCACTAAATTTGCACGTCTATGCCTAAGAAGTTATAGAGGTAGGTCATGTAAAGAGGATCTCGAATCACCAAAACGTCACGGACTGGAACGTAAGGTGGTCTACCTCGGGACCGAAGAAAATCGATTAGCTGGAGTCTGGCGTCATAATACTCAGAGCACAACCAAACAACATGTTCGATGTCGTCGTAACCGTCACCGCAAGCGTAGTGATAACTCTCAGTAAGGCCCAGAAGATAAAGATGCGCTTTGAGCAAGTAGTGGTTGGACATAAGATTTGATATTGTCCGAATAAAGTCTCGGTTCACATCCAACCCCTGGAGCCAGCATTCATCGATACTTGCATTATAATGGAATATAACCACCGTCCTAGACTTCCAGCATTCCAGCTGACGAGTGCCTTTTGACGAGAACGACTGAAAAAATCATTCAAGCAGATTGGTCTTTCATAGGTTTCAACATGTAAGAGCCCCCCTTGGCCAGGGACCCAAACCGAGGTAATCCAGTATGATTTTTCAGATAAAGCACTCAGTTGTTCCCGTATATGCCCCAGGAAATACGGTGAGTAATTTCCAGGCTTCACTGAGCGAAGAGCCTCGATAGAGCTGAGACTGTCCGATACAATGAAGTAATGGTCTGTGGGCAAAGTTTCAACGATCTCAAGGGTAGACTGAATTCTAGCTAGCTCTGTGACGTAAACTGAAGCTGGATAACTGAGTTTATAGGAGGCGGTGAAATTTTCATTAAGTATTCCGAAGCCCGTGCACCTGTCGAGATGTGATTCGTCAGTGTAAAACATTTTATTACAGTCGTCTTCTCTAAATTTGTCATTAAAATTATTTGGGATCACTAGAAGGCGTACGGGATCCGGAATTCCACAAATATTTTCTTTCATGGATGCATCGAAAAATTTAGTAGTAGTAGAATTCAAAGTTTAAAAGAAATAAAAACTGTGAGGATTGTAGGAAGAAGAATTATTGTTATGTGGCATGAAATTAAAGTACAATGTCATCAATCGGGTCTGACAATTAAGCTCAACTAGCCGTTTAATGTTTTCGATAACCAACGGATTAAAGATATTACATCGAATGAGTTGTCGATATGAGAGATCCCAAAAACGGGTTTTCAACGGAAGAATTCCCGCCAGCACCTCGTATGAGTCGATTGCATACTACCTAAGGCTATACGCAAACAACGATACTGGACTCTCTAGCTTGATGAAATGTATTTTCGTGGTGGAACGGAAATAGAAACATCCATACTCCATCACTGATAATATCGTTGTTTGGTACAGCCTTATTAGATCTGTTGGGTGAGATCCCCACCAAGTTCCGGCTACTGTACGGAGAAACTTGATTTGTTTTGGCATTTTCGTTTTAGATATCTAATGTGACATCCCCAGGTACTCTTGGAATCGAACCAGACTCCGAGATACTTGAATGTGAAAACCTGAGCTATGGTTTGATCCATTAGATGAAGCTGTTGTTGTGCAGGTTCATGCTTCCAAGAAAATACTACCAGCACAGTTTTCTCCGTGGAGAATTCAATACCCAGCTGTAGAGCCCATGTAGACAAAGTGTCCAATGTAGTTTGTAATGCTCCTTGCAGATCTCTAGACTTGGCTCCTGTCATAAATACCACGCCATCATCTGCAAGTTGCCTTATTGTGCAAGAGTTTCGATACATTCATCGATGTCATTAACATAAAAGTTGTAAAGAAGGGGGCTGAGGCATGTGCCCTGGAGAAGGCCCATGTAGCTAATTCGTGAGGTTGTCAAGTCTTCATGAGTAAAAAATATACGGGTGTGTAATGTCAGAGACATAACTGGATGTCGTGAATACGATGATGCAATCGATCTTCTGTGATGGGAAACTGACGCTGCGACCTATGCGTTCGAGGTTTTGAACCACGTAAAAGGTCTGCGCCTTCATTGCCGTCTGCTCCTCCTGACGACCGAAGTCCAAATAAGAGCACGAACTGAGCGTTTGAGGTTTTTTTACCACACAAAAGATTTACTCTCTTTACTGGCGACTGCTGCTGCCAACGATCGAAGTCCACATGAAAACACGACCTGATCGTGTCACACTTTATACTCGGTTTGTTCTTACTGATGTTGGTGGGAGAACTTCAACTTGACATCCAGTTCCGTCTGAAGCGCTAGAAGAAATGAAAGATTTTTAATCAAAGTTTATCTTTTATACTCGTCCAGTAGATAATCGGAATTGATTACCTCAAAACCGTCGTCCGGGTGCGAAAAAGGCAAACAAGCGTGATGAATTTTCCTCATTGTTTCCAAAAATTTTAGAAAACGTTGTTTTTCAATTTTTTATGGTAAGCTCACACTGTTGAAATTTTAATCACAAATTCCTGATTATATTTCCGATAACTTGTAGAAAAAAATATCTTGTTAGGTTTAGTATATCAAGAGATATCCGTGATATAGTTCTGCTTATTCTTGTACGGGGTAAATTTTTGATGTGGAACACATCTTTATTAGGGGTGCAAATCACAAACTACACGTAGAAATGTGGTCAGGTTTTAAACACTTACAGCTCAGTCTGTTTTGTATCAATTAATAATATTATTTCACCATTTGATTGGAAATATTTCTACGCATTGATTTGAATGTTCATAGCCATGTATTTTTAATAGTATATCATTGAAATGTTGATTAATAGCTAGCAGTGTTCTATTTTGCATGCAAAAATTCTCCGGCATACCGGATTTCCCTGCCATAGTCGACGGTTTTGAAGGAGTAAGCGATATATCAAAGGGAAAGCAGCGCTCTGATTGGTCAATCGATGCAAAAGCGAAGCTGTTGGAAGCACACGAAGCTATAAATATAAGCAAAATTATAGCTAACGTTTCAGTGCTACACGTAGCTTGCTAGAGCTAGGTTGTTGCTACACAGCAAGACAAAAAGTGCCATGAAACGATTTGAAGCTTTAATTGGTATGCCCTGATCTTGTGTCATGAAAGATTGGATGAAATCCCATGTTATGTCGTTTCGCCTGAGAAATTGACAACTACCCCAGGGTAAATTTTGAGTGCATAAGATTAATTTCTTATTTATATAAGATGAACTCGAATGATAATGAGAAAAAGTTTATCGCTTCAACCGAAATCGCAGAATGGTAGTAATGGATGGTAGAGAAACGCTGTAAAAATAACTACTTGCATACAAAATTTGAACACAAGCTTGGCGAAAAGAAGCTTAAATATCGATATCTGTATAGCAAGCATATGCAAACATATAATTGCATACATTTGGGCTATTGATGTAATTTCGTCGGCTAAAAAACAAATACAAATCATGACAAATATAGTCTATATTTTGGGTTCACGTGTTCGGTGTTGGTTCATAATAAAGACTAAGCAGACTCTCGTGCATTTGCGGATTCAAAAGTGTGACGATTAATTGAAAATGTCGATCATTAGAAATTTTGGTTGCCTTGTTCCACATCAATGGCTCGAACAACCCCATGGGGCTGATCCTTGTAGTTTTTAAAAGGCGCCCCATAGTAAAGTAAGTCGTATTCACGACAAAATATTTTGTATGAATATTATTCAGTTCATTGATAAAATGATACATAGTTGGAATCAGCTAGACGAAGTGTTGTCATCACGCCAAAGGTTTTGATCTGTAACGAAGAATGAACAATTTCGTAACAGACGAGGAAATCAAACTCTAAGAGCATTTTGGTTATGAAATGAATGACTAAATTGATTTACATTAAAAATCAGAATATTACACACATATATTACGAAATAACCAGTATAGTTTTTTATAATAAAATAATAGTGCTTCTGAAAAGAACCTTTTATGAAGGCGGTCGTGATAGAGAGTAACGAGTTGAGTTCAAATTCCGATGGATACCATTGACTTCCGCTGGACATCGCTGACTTCCGTCATCTATTTCCAGACTGACCTGTTGTCCGTGGGTGCGATACTGATTTGTGTTCTGTTGGAGTCTCCTGCTTCTTCCGCTTGCGGTAACAAGCTTTGTATTTCGCTTGGAGATTCCTCAATCGCACCATAACCAACACAATGACAACGACAGCCAAATTCAAAATGAATGATTTTTTTGCATAAATATCTATTTATTTATCTTATTTTTTGTGTATTACATCAACATTTTACAGTACAAGTGTATTTACAGGATTTAAAATCATCCTTAAGATCTTACTTTGAATGCGCTGAAGCCTAAGCTTGTGTGTTCGTGCACAGCCCCGCCAAACAGGGACTGCGTATTCAATTGCGGGGTAGATGATTTGTTTATAGACAGCCATCTGATTCTTCAGGCACAGTTTAGATGTTCTACAAATCAGTGGATACAGAGACCTAATGAGTATGCTGCATTTTTGAACGATTTTGTCAACATGTGACCTGAATATCAGATGTCTGTCAAAGGTGACTCCTAGATAGATAACTTCATCGGACCATTGAATGACCTCATCACCGAATCGTATTCGGCATTCGTCTGATGGAACAAGTTTTGGAGATCTTGAATGTGGAAACAAGATGACCTGAGTTTTTGCCGCATTGATCACAATTTTCCAGCTTGTAAAATATTCCATTAAAGCGTCGAGACCTGTCTGTAGTTTATTCTTCAGAGCATTAATGACACGACCTTTGTAAAGAATGGCAGTATCATCAGCAAATTGTGACAGAACACCACCACTCGAAATAGGTGGGATGTCTGATGTAAAAATGTTGTATAGAATGGGACCTAGGATATTTCCCTGGGGTACACCAGCAGGAATAGTAAATCTTTCTGAAAGTGCATTATTCAGAGAAACCTGGAATGCTCTATCTGCAAGATAATTTTTGATAATTTTAATAAAATGCATGGGAAAATTATATCGATGCAGTTCAAACACCAGGCCATCGTGCCACACATTATCGAATGCCTTTTCAATATCCAATATTTTTATGGCAGTCGTTTTAGACACTGATTTGTTTTGCTGGATCACGTTGTTAACCCTTGTGAGTTGGTTGATGGTGGATCTTCCTTTCCGGAACCCAAACTGTTCTTCCAGTAATATATCCTGTTCATCTGCGAAAGCAAGATTTCGCCTTTGTATTGACTTTTCAAACAGCTTGGATAGGGCAGAGAGTAAGCTGATGGGCCTATAGGTCTTGGAAAAGGAAGGATCTTTCCCCGGTTTCAAAACTAGGATAACTTCAGCTAACTTCCACTTGGCGGGAAGTAACCAAGCTCCCAGCACCTGTTAAAAATTTTAGCTAAGAAGACAAATGAGCGAATACTCAAATGTTTCAGCTCAAAGTTAAATGTGTTGTCGAAACCGGGGGCCTTCATATTTTTGTATTTTTTCACAATAGCCATCAACTCATTCGCAGTGACTCTACTTTCCTCCGGAACCAAGCTGTCTGATTGGTCAACCTCGGCTACGCTATCAGCAATGGCTCTTTCATGTGGACTAACAATGTTGAGTCCTAAATTGTGAGAACACACAAACTGCAGGCCTAGTGCATTTGCCTTCTCTACTGGTGTGATTAAAGGTATTCCTTCAGCTGCGTCCTGGGGTGACATCAGAGGAGGAATAGGCTTCGGTTTTTTCCTAAGCACCTTCGTTAAGAACCAGAAGGGCTTTGAATGCGGGAGAATTTCTCGAAGCTTTTGCTGGAAGTTCCTGTTGCGAAGCTAAGATATCCTTGCCTGGATTATCCTAGTTAAGTTGTTATAAGAAGTCTTCTTATATAGGATGCCAGTTCGTTGATATTGCCTCCGGTAGATATTTCGAAGTCGGATGAGTTTCTTTGTGACACTGTCGATTTGAAGAGAGGAACTCGGCATATGTTGTACTGGAACCGTCCTACCACGAGCGACTGTGATAGAATGCTGGAAGGAAGATGGGGCCGCATCGATTTCCATCGGAGAATCTAGTGGCAAATCGAAGTTGGTCGGCGAATAAGTTGGTCGGCGATTCGTTGAAATTGGACCCAGTCGGTGCAATAATAGTTCCTCCGAGGTTGAATAGGCACTGTTTCTGGTGAAGATCCCAACGTCAATATTACTGGAAAGTGGTCGGAAGATAGCTCGTTGAAGAAAACCGGAGAGCTGTCTATGGCGATGTTGCTGATAAATATATCCTAAATGGAATGAACTCCTGATCTGGAAAGTCGCGTTGGTTGATCCGGAGCGAGGATGTTGTACTGTCCAGCTTCGTAATCTTCGGAAAGTACGAATCCGTTTCGATTCTGTCTTTTGTTTCCTCACAGCTCATGCCGTGCGTTTAGGTCCCCAGCAATGATGAATTTGTTCTGTCGTCGAGTGAGCATAGCCAGATCTCGCTTCAATGATGCACACGTACCATCTCGAAGATTGGTTTGTTTGGGGCAGTACGCTGCAATGATGATGATGGGTCCCATCGTCGTTGTAATTTCAATTCCGATGGCTTCTATAAGTTGCAATTTAAAGGCTGAGCGGCATTCTTCTCTTGAAGAAAGTCGGATAACTCAGCAGTTTTGCTCATGAGTGAGCAAGCATTCCAATTTACTACAACTAACTCATTATATTGCATATTCGAAGATGAGTTTGCCGAAGGCGTTGATTTGATCTAACCGCGTTCTGCAGTTTCGTAGTTTTGTTGTCATTGTTTCAAAAATGACGATCAGTTGTTCGGCAGAGAATAAGTCACCAGAATCATCCTTTGCTTGTGGTTGATTATTGCCCCATCCAGGAGGGATTTTTGAGGAAAATTCTTTTTGTGATCCAGCGGCTGAATCTGTTGGATTGCTGCGAGGAAGTGGCGACAAATTTGGAATATCCCTCTTCGGTGGGAGCCGTGGGAAATTAATTTCATCCTTCTGTGGAACATTCTTGTGCGTTGATTGTTCACGGGACGCTTGTTGTCGGATTTTTGTGAACTCAGCACGTTTGGGACACGATTTGCTAGTAGATGGGTTTTCGCCATCACAGTTCACACATACGCCTTCTGAGTCGGTGCTATGCTTTTTATGTAGCAAATCAGTAGAAAGTTTACTACAAACTACAACTGATTAAAAAATGGGCCGTATACAATATAGTAAAGTAAAATTTCGCATAATTCTTTGGGTATAAAATTATGATTCTAAATTACACCTTAGAGAATTTTTAAGTCGATTATCTCATTTCTGGCCTCCCAGAAGGGCCAGATTGTATAATTCTATAAGGTATTAAACACTGATTGGATATAAATGATTTTAAACACTGTTGCGAACTAAGCACCGTGAAAATTGCAATATAACTAATCAAATTATTCTAGTTTTGCACTACACTGCTAATTTCAATTTTCGATTTACAAAGAAGCAATCTTTATAGTTCTTTAGGTAAAATTTAGAGCCATTAAAACGGCTGATTTTATATAATGTTGTCGACTTTTCGTTTTCTTTCTCACCAATGCAAAATACCAGAAGCTCTGTTGCATGATGTATTCACTCTTGTTTGAGTTGAAACTAGCTTTGTGCATAAACCGCAACACATCCGCTCGCAGTGCCAAATGATGCCAAACTGAATCAATTTTTCTCAAGAGGTTTCTTTTATGTGATTTTGTTTGTAGCTTTTTCACAAATGGGCGGTTCGAACGACCACACATATAAGTGCCTAAATAATTTTGACGTCAATTATTTCATTTCGGATTTGCATATTTCATTGGAAGAAACTATCAAGATGCTGTACAGGATTCATTTCTGCCTTTTAGAAGGACCAAATTGTGGAATTCTCTACGATACGAAACATTTTTCTCGAACGATTTTCGCACAGCGAAAAGTGCACGAAGCGAATAAAATTATTTTGGATTTCCACTAAACTGACGATTTTTACCTCGATTTGCAAAGAAGTAGTCTCAATAGTTCTTTAGATAAGATTTAGAGCCATTAGAACGGTTGATTTTATATAATGTTGTCCACTTTTCGTTTCCTTTCGCTCCAATGCAAGCGATCAGAAGCTCTATTGCATGACGCAATCGCTCTTGTTCGAGTTGAAACTAGCTTTGCGTACAAACCGCAACACATCCGCTCGCAGTGCCAAATGATGCGGAACTATTTTAATGCGTCTTCTCGTCTAGAGGACCGGACGGCAAATGAGAACTACGGTCTGTGCGTTTGAGGTTTTTAACCACGCAGAAGGTAAGCTCTCCGATGCCGCTGTTTGAATGCGTCTTCTCGCCCTGATGTCTGCTTCCATCAATCGCACAAGAAGAAATGATCGATTTCGACCACGGTTCCCCGTTATAACGTTCAGATTCAGATATGTGCCTGATTACCTCAAAATTGTCGTCCTTGCGCGAAAAACCCAAGCGAAAGTTCCGCGTTTCAAATTTTGAGAAAATTTAATTTTTGAGATTTTATTCAAATAACTATTTATTGAAATATGAGTTAAAATTAAATTATTCAGATTAAAATTGGGTGTTCAGCCACAAGTGGTGACTTTTCAGCCCTATTATATACATGATTTGGCTATTATCATGAGGACATCATTTGCTTCCGCAATTCTGATTTTTGTGTGGGGAAAATTCTGAACCTACTTGTGTTGTGAAATGGGGAAAAGGAACTTATATACTAACTTACTAATTAATACAGAGAGCGAATCGATTCTATTGAAGATTGCATCGATTTTTGTCGGAATTTGCTTATAATGTTATGTGACATTACATCTAATGGTTCTTTATTTGTGAGTCTGTGTAACTCATTTGTACTGAACCAGGGAGGACGCTTCAAAATCATTTTCAGAATTTTATTCTGAATCCTTTGAAGCGTTTTCTTCCTGGTGGAACAACAACTTGACCAAATTGGTACTGCATAAAGCATGGCTGGTCTGAAAATTTGTTAACATTAATTTAAATTAAATTAACAATTTGTTGTTTAGGCAGAGTTAAAAATTACTGTTTATAAGAGGATATAAACATTTAATGTATATTCATTACACTTTGCCTGGATTCCTTCAATGTGATCCTTAAGGTGAAATGTACACGCAGAGAAATTGAGCATGTTTAAAATAACAAAACAGTTAGTAGTTTTTTTAATTTGATTTATATTCATTTCAAGCTAGAATATGATTGTTTCAAACCAATTTCTCCCTTCAACAAAAACAATGATCTCTGTTTGATTTGAATCAAAATTATGGTCCAACCAAACCAAAAATATAATTGTTCCGAATGAGTTTATTGTTGAAATAAACTAACAATTTTTTACATGTCAACCAAAGTTGAATTAATGTTACCGGCAGTGTTCTCGTTGACTCAATCCTGCTATAACTTCACATCTAGAAAAAACTTGGTTCAATTTATCTATGGTATTATTTGTGTAATGATACAACTAAGTTTACTGTTTAAATGAACCGTGTTAGTTTTATTTAATGTAAACCAGAACAATTTTTTCTCGCGCGTATACACCATTATTGACATTATTGTCTCCCACGGAAGAAGTTTGTACGCGTTTCATAAGTAAAAATTGATCTGTTTCTTTCATGTCCTAAGGGTACAAGTGTATGTATTGATGATAAAGTATATTTTAAAAATTTGTATAACATTACATAACACATTTTCTTTACCAAAAATATTTGATGCAGGTTCTCTATATTGGTCGGACTGATGGAGCACCGAATCGTTTGGATGCTATAAAAATTAAGAAACAGGGCTTTACAATTACATACAATGGTATGTGAATAATTCGATCGTGTAGCAACGGGAATGACGAAGCGTCTTAAAAAATTTCAAAATTAAAAATAATTGTTTTCTAGAAATTTTTAAACCAATATAAATCGAAATAAAAGTAGTTTTAAATATAACTTTGTAAATTAGTTTTAAAGAAATCATTTTATTTTTAAAAACAAACAAAAATGTATGATTTCAACAAACAAAAGCGTTAGTTGAAATAGCTAAATTTAAGGTAATTTATTTCAACTAAAAAGTTTGTAAATTTAAAGCGCAACAATTCTTAACTTTATCGAAGGTTCGTTCATTCGTAACAAATTTTTCAAATTGAATTCACTGTGAAATTGTTTGTCAAGAAATTGACAGGAACGCACAAGTGAAATATTTGTTGTTTTTATCAAATTGTCGTTTGAAACAAACTAACACACTGAGTAAAATTGATTATCATGTTTTGTAGTTTCAAGCAGCAATATTATTTATATCAAACCAGATTTTTTTTTGTCACTATTTTAACAAAAAAAAATCGTTGCGTGAAACCCAAATTTGGTTATATTTACAATTTTTTTCTCTGCGTGTAGCGTCATAAAATGCGCGCCAAATTTTATCCGCTTTAGTTGAACGAAACGTCGCACAAAGCATACCAAGAAAAACGGACACATAGAAACAAGAACTTTTTTCAATGATTGAGCGCAGTGTTCTTACCTCTCGTTATATTGGCTTGTGAAAAAGACTGGACGTAATGGATTTTTGAATCCTTCACACTTTGAATATATGCTAATTTAATCGTTATTGTTAGTGATTATTCTTACACTAAAGCTATAAATCATGAGTAATTATGAATGACTAACATGAGGTTATATGTATATGTATTGAACAACTTGCTAACCATGTATATGCCTGAGCTTAGTAGCAAACATGGATTCTTCTTCAAAAGAACGATTGGGGTATTGTAAAATACCCCAATACCCAAGACAAGAGAACATTCAAGTATTTTCGATATCTTTGCCAGTCGTCCACCAGGCCCTTCCCACCGATGAGATAGAATTTACGTAAAAGTATTCACCATTAACTTTTTTTCGGAAGCGACTTTCGGAATTATATAGCATGATGAGTCTAGAATGTCTGTTTCAACGATAACGAACCGAAGACCAAACAGCCTCTAGCCTCCAGTGCCAGAAATCATCAATAGTTTAATAATTTCTTAGATTACATTATTGGAATACATTCCAATTATAACTAATAGTTCATCATACCATGCAGTTAAAATTATTTAGTGAATCTTTTCTCAAGCACATATTTGGGGCACGAAATTGAATATAAAGTTATTTCGTAGTTCCTTATTATTCAATCGATTTTGAAAGCAAAATTAAGCGTTGATTCATTGTATTCGTAATAATTCAAAAACCAATGAATTCCAAAAAGTTTTCCATGCTGACTGGCTCGAAGCTGACCCTCAATGTTTATCACTTTGTTTGTATATTAGGTTAATGAACGATAATACTTGGCTTGTATTCATTTCATTCAGTAGCTTGTCAATGTTGAAGTTTTAGTTTTGCTATAAAAATTGCTACAATCTAAAATAATACCTGTTTTACGATATTACACAGCCAAGCATTATTGTTTCAGCAACATCAATGCATTGAACTCAATAGAGTTGGACATTGTTAGCATTTTAAATGACAGCTACTTAGAAAATGAAAGATTTCTTACAATACCCATTTTATTGTATTCAACTCGTTTTTATTTCAACACAAAACCCAATACTGCATAAATTCGCGTCATTATTTGATATGTAATTTTTGCTCACGATATAATGCCACCGTGCCCACCGTGCATTTCTCACACCACCTCAATACGAAACAGCAGCGCGCAAGCAATAAAAAAATGCGGAAAAGTTTATGGAAACTTTTTTAATTTTCGTTTGTTTTAGCTAATATTTTATAATTTTGAGTTGCATTTTCAGATTCTTTGTGAAATTCTGCTACAAACACTACTTTTCAGTTCTAAAACGGAACAGTGACCGTTTATACATTTCAAAAACCAATTACGGCTCGGCAAAGCAAAATTTAAAAATTCTAAGAATACTTAGTTGTGATAAATTTGATTTCGAAAACTTAAGTGTTTTTCGTTTTTCGAAAATCGGTCTAGTTTTTGAATAATTGATTTTCGCATTCAGCTACATTTCACCTTAAGGAACGTGTTGAATAAATTCAACAAGCGTCTTTTTGCAGAGTCAGGCAGATTTTTCAACAAGTTGAATTTAATTCGGTCTAACCCTGGGGCTTTATTGTGACACGAAAGGAGCGCAAGTGAAAACTCCGCCATTGAAAACGGGTTTTCGTTCGAGTTCGATGTTGGAACGTTGAATGTCGCCTGTTGCGGAACATAGTCGGGCATACTTTTTTAGCGAAATCGAATATCCAGCGGTTAGAATATTCCTCGCTTTCGTTCGCTTGATTTCGATTGCGCATGCGTCGGGCCGTATTCCAAAGAGTGCTCATTGCTGTTTCTCTCGTTAATCCGTCAACAAACCTCCGCCAGTAATTGCGTTTCTTAGCTTTTATCAGACTTTTCATTTGAAATTCTGACGCCGCGTATATCCGATAATTATCTGGGGTTCCGTTCCTTCTGAACGAGATGAAGGCTGAGGCTTTTTTCATTTTCACCTCTGAGCACTCTTTGTCCCACCATGGGTTGGGAGAACGCAATTGCAATAGTACATTTCATTTCGACACAATGTAGTTACATTGTAAACGTCTTCTTGAGAATACTTTGTACGGAAACCAGCCATACATCGTAGCACATACAGCCTTATGATTTGATGCATCGGCACTTTACAAATCATAAACTTTAAATATTTTATGAGTTGGACCGATACAGCCGAAATTATGCTCGGTACCAAAAACGGTCCTCCTATCTTAAACACTTGAACTGCTTACAGCGCACAAGCAAAGTAACGCAATGAATATAAACACTTTAAACCATGTACGCCGCTGGCGTGGAATTTCCGCCTCGCGCGAAGGAAAATAAATAACTTCAATTGTTCTTGCCATCGCTGCGGGTCGAGCGATGTTTATTAAACACTAGCCTTCTCCATATAATCATTACCAAAACCTTTTCGATATATGTAATTGTCAAGTCTCAAGACTTCTCGTCAAACCTACACGTACACAGAGAAAATTTGTACATTTTATAAAAACCAAAATGCAGAAAATAAAGACACATTCATTCAGTAACCAAGACGGGACCTGGACTTCTTCGTTAAAGAAAGAAACCTGCCACATGGCAGACCGTAACACTGTTCACCGCGCGACAAGCTAAGTCCCAGTTAAGAAGGGACTTAGCTAAAAAATAGTGAACTTGGAAAAAAAGTACGGGTGTGTAATGTCAAAGACATAACTGGATGTCGTGAATACGAATATGACACGCTTTATTTATGCTTCCGTATTCGAATTGGTAGTTGATCGATTGTTTGAATTGTGCAAATTTAAACGATGCGCCTAGACTAAATTACATATTAGTTAAATTAAACATTCTGAAACGCAATTAAATATTATGAAATAAGCAGTATAGTTCATTATAATAAAAAATTGTGGCTCTGAAAAGAACTTTTTATGAAAGCGTTCGTGATGAAGAGTAACGAGTTGAGTTAGTTCAGCACGCAGACTCTGAATTCTAAACCCATATTCCGGAACTAAGCTCTGAAACTTGAAGACCGCCATGACTACCAGAATGAGTTGTATAGAGTACAGTAAAGTAAATTTCCGCATAATTCTTTACGAGTATTATTACGTTTCTAAAAAGAACCGAATAGAAGAAGTCTGGAATAAAGAACTGGACCCTGAGTTCAAGAACTAAATTTAGAACCAATAACAGAGTAGAATCCAGTTTGAATTCTAGAACTGCAATTTCGAAACTGAAATTAGTTCCGGAATACAGTTTCAGCACGCAGGCTCTGAATACTAAACCTATATTGCGGAACTAATATCTGAAATTTGAACTTCTCGTTACGACTACCGAAAAGCAAATGAGAGTTGCTACCTGAGCGTTTGGGGTTTTAACCACGCAAAAGGTGCACTCTCCGTCGCTGCTGGTTGATGTTTCAACTCCCACGACGTCTGCTTCCACCGAACGCACGAAAAGAAATGATCGATTTTCGCATAAAACATCATTTTTTTTTATTTTGCATAAATATCTGTTTATTAATCTTATTTTTGTGTATTACATCAACATTTTACAGTACAAGTGTTTTGACCCTTTGGCCTTTCATCTTTGTTGTTCATACGATTCGTTATTAATATTAGGTGTTTTAGTTACTCTTGTTTTACATACTAATGTTTAATCATAATATTTATTTTAATTATTTATAAAATGTCTACAAATTTTGAATTATTTGTATTTCAGAGATTGAGCACCTCTCTTCAAATTTCGTGCAGTATTGTTCGAATTTTTGTTCTAGTATATCCAGTGAGGCCATCTCATGTACTTCACTAGTTCTTGTCCAAGGGGGTAGATTTAGAATCATCTTTAAGATCTTACTTTGAATGCGCTGAAGCCTAAGTTTGTGTGTTCGTGCACAGCCCCGCCAAACAGGGATTGCGTATTCAATTGCGGGGTAGATGATTTGTTTATAGACAGCCATCTGATTCTTCAGGCATAGTTTAGATGTTCTACAAATCAGCGGATACAGAGACCTAATGAGTATGCTGCATTTTTGCACGATTTTGTCAACATGTGACCTGAATATCAGATGTCTGTCAAAGGTGAGTCCTAGATAGATAACTTCATCGGACCATTGAATGACCTCATCACCGAATCGTATTCTGCATTCGTCTGATGGAACAAGTTTTGGAGATCTTGAATGTGGAAACAAGATGACCTGAGTTTTTGCTGCATTGATCACAATTTTCCAGCTTGTAAAATATTCCGTTAAAGCGTCCAGACCTGTCTGTAGCTTATTTTTCAGAGCATTAATGACACGACCATTGTAAAGAATGGCAGTATCATCAGCAAATTGTGACAGAACACCACCACCTGGAAGAGGTGGGATGTCTGATGTGAAAATGTTGTATAGAATGGGACCTAGGATACTTCCCTGGGGTACACCAGCAGGAATAGTAAATCTTTCTGAAAGTGCATTATTCAGAGAAACCTGGAATGCTCTATCTGCAAGATAATTTTTGATAATTTTAATAAGATACATGGGAAAATTATACCGATGCAGTTTAAACACCAGGCCATCGTGCCACACATTATCGAATGCCTTTTCAATATCCAATATTGCCATGGCAGTCGTTTTGGACACTGATTTGTTTTGCTATGATCGATTTTCGACCACGGTTTCCCTTTTATACGCATTCAGTTGAAGATATGTGCCTGACTACCTCAAAATCGTCGTCCTTGCGCGAAAAAGCCAAGCGAAAGTAAAGAGTTTTCCGCATTATTTTCAAATTTTGAGAAAACTTAATTTTTGAGTTGTTTGTGGTTATCTCACATTGTTCAAAATATTATCCTAAATTCCTGATCATATTTTTGATGAAATGGCGAAAGAATTATGTTGCTACCATTAATACAAGTCGAGATATTCACGATTAAGTTCTGCCCATTCTTCCATATGGCTAATTTTGAAAAGGCACCCCATAGTAAAGTAAGTCGTATTCACGACAAAACAATCAAATGCAACAAATATGTGTGTTACTTTTCGAACTGAAAAAATATCGAAATAAATGACACCAAAACAGTGATTTAAAATCGAAACGGAAGAAACAATCAAGTTCAACAAATATGTGTGTTACTTTCCGAACTGAAAAAATATCGAAATAAATGACACCAAAACAGTGATTTAAAATCGAAACGGAAGAAACAATCAAGTTCAACAAATATGTGTGTTACTTTCCGAACTGAAAGAATATCGAAATAGATGAAACTAAACAAACCAAAACTAAAAAGTGCTAAACCAGTTATAAAATAATAAAAAAAAAACAACATGGGCTGGTTCGACTCGACCGATACCAACACCACGTACGTCCAGCTTGGAAACGACGCCCAAAACTGGACAGGAATCATCATAGCAGCCTGCCTGATGATCTACACAGCTGGAAGATTCATCACCAAGCTACACCGCATATACACGGAGAGGACAGCCGAGCGGACAACAAGAAGGATCATCGCCAATCAGGTCTAAGTTAAGTACTGGTTTTGATTTTTATTCTTTTATATATCTATAGAGTACAGTAGAAAAAAAAAATTTTTTTGTCGTGAATACGACTTACTTTACTATGGGGCGCCTTTTCAAAATTAGCCATATGGAAGAATGGGCAGAACTTAATCGCGAATATCTCGACTTGTATTAATGGTAGCAACATAATTCTTTCACCATTTCATCAAAAATATGATCAGGAATTCAGGATAATATTTTGAACAGTGTGCGATAACCACAAACAACTCAAAAATTAAGTTTTCTTAAAATTTGAAAACAACGCGGAAAACTTTTTACTTTCGCTTGGGTTTTTCGCGCAAGGACGACGATTTTGAGATAGTCAGGCACATATCTTCAACTGAATGAAGAGGGGGGGAACCCCGTATAAAAGGGGAACCGTGGTCGAAAATCGATCATTTCTTTTCGTGCGTTCGATGGAAGCAGACGTCGTGGGAGTGGAATCATCAACCAGCAGCGAGAGAGAATGCACCTTCTGCGTGGTTAATAAAAACCTCAAACGCTCAGGTCGCATCTCTCATTCGCTTGCTGGCCACCAAGGCGAGAACCAGCAGCGACTGAAACTGGATTCTGTGTCTGTTATTGGATCTAAATTTAGGTCTTGAACTCAGGGTCCTGTTCTCTATTCCAGACTTCTATTCGGTTCTTCTTAAAACCATAATAATACTCCTAAAGAATTATGCGGAATTTACTTTACTGTACCTCTATACAACCCATTTTTGTCATGAATACGACTTACTTTACTATGGGGTGCCTTTTCAAAATTTACCCTCTGAGAGAGTGATAAGAATCAGAACGCGTTCTAAGGAAGAGAACAAAATATCTGCTGCTGTACAACAAATCGTCCGGGAAAAATGTTCCGAAAAGTGGTGAATATCGCAGTGAGTTCCTCAATTTGGTCCTTGTGAATGCTAGAAACGAGTCCCTTCAGCATATTGATAGTTTCTTTCAATAAAATATGCAATTTTTATAGCCGTTAGGACCGCCCATTAGTGAAAAAGCTACAAACGAAATCAGGTAGAAACAAGCCTCTCAACAAAACTTGAATCAGTTTGGATTGTATCGCCACTGCGAGCAGATGTGTTTTGTGTCGTCTGCACGCTTTCGACAAGAGCGATTACGTCACATCTGCCAGTCATTAGCATTGGGAAAAAAACAACGATGGAGAGCATTGCACAATATCAGCCGTTCTAATGGCTCTAAAAGTTTTCTAAAGAACTATTAGGATTTGTTGTTCGCAAATCGTAGGGAAATATCCTCAGTTTACTACAATTCAAGAACAGTTTGCTTAGATTTGTGCACTTTTCGCTGTGTGAAACTCACAGTAATCGAGATCAAGTGAAGCCTTCTTTGTTTTTGCGAAAAATGTTCCAGAGTTTAATGTCGTAGAGAATTACGCAATTTGACTTTTCTGAATGCTAGAAACGAGTCCCTTCAGCATATTGATAGTTTCTTTCAATAAATTATTCAAATCCGAAATGAAATAATCAACATTAAAATTCTGAATGAGGCTATTTGTATAGCTGTTAGGACCGCCCATTAGTGAAAAAGCTACAAACGAAATCACATAAAAGGAAATCTCTTAACAAAAATTGAATCAGTTTGGATTCTATCGCCCCTATGAGCAGATGTGTTTTGTGTCGTCTGCACAGCTAGTTTCGCTTTCGACAAGAGCGAATTCGTCACAGCTGCCAGTCATTAGCATTGGGAAAAAAACAACGGTGGAGAGCATTGCACAATATCAGCCGTTCTAATGGCTCTAAAAGTTTTCTAAAGAACTATTAGGATTTGTTGTTTGCAAATCGTAGGGAAACATCCTCAGTTTACTACAAATCAAGAACAGTTTGCTTAGATTTGTGCACTTTTCGCTGTGTGAAATTCACAGTAATCGAGATCAAGTGAAGCTTTCTTTGTTTTTGCGAAAAATGTGAAAAAGGGGAATGCGTGCATAATTCATACAATTGATATTCGGAAGTGTTAAGGAACATGTCAGTTGTTTTCGTATTCACGACATCCAGTTATGTCTCTGACATTACCCACCCGCCTTTCTTTTAAACGAATCTTGAAAGTCCACAGTTAAATATGGAAAATATCAAAGAATTTTTTGAAGAAATAGAGGCAGCCGCCGAATATTTTAATGAAATCGACCGGCAAGCGGCAAAAATTTTTAAAACCAAAGAAAACATAAAAGCCTTTGCCGAAACAGAAAATCACACATTAAATTTAGAAATTAAATTTTTTCCTGGACAGCCTGAGAAAACAGAAATAGTTAAAATAGAAGTATCGCAGGGGCCGAACTTCGACAAAAAAGAAGCAACTCGAAAAAACAAGGCTTATTTTGCACGGAAAGGAATTTACCTGGATCCTGCACAATCTAACCTCTGAAACAAAATTTTTTTTCTAAACAACCATATTATATTATGTAAATTCTACGGTTTTACTAACAACAAACAAACCATTGAATATGAATGGACGAAATTGAAGAAATCCTGAATACATTAAAGGCAATCGAAAGTAATTTTAGGAAAGCTCCGAATAGAACCTATTCGAGCCAAATTTTACTATTGAAAAGAAGCGAAGCGAGCTTCGCTCAAAACGTAATTAACGAAAAACTTGCCGAACTAGAAAACAATCTAGACTCAGACCTTTTCAATTTAATCAACCGAGAAGCAAAATTGCTCTCGGAAAAAATTTACAATATCATAGACACAAAACTCCCATACGCCAAACCGTCGTTATTGCCTAAATTCAAACGGGCGACAAAGAAATTAATTAAGCTAAATCGTGAGACAAAAACCAAAATGACTAATCAGGAAAATACAATAAAAACAGTGACGGCTTTAATGCCGGAATTTGATGGAAATCCAACAAACCTCACCAGTGTCATTGATGCACTGGATATTATTAAGACAATAGTCACAAATGATAACAAACAATTAGTTATCAGCATCATATTATCAAAACTAAGAGGCAAAGCACGAAACGCATTTGCCGCCAAGCCCGAAAACTTCGAGTCCATAGTGGACAAATTAAAAACAATTGCACCCGCCTCCGTAGGAGTCCCGTCTTGGTTACTAAACTAAAATTATGCAAACAAAAGTCTGACATAATTACCTTTACAAATGAAATCGAAACTCTCGCTACACAGCTTGAAGCTGCGTAATTCAAGCAACGCAAATCCAAACAGAAATGTGATGTATGCGGAAAACGTTTCTGCGGCAACATCGGGTGCTCAAGATGTCGGCCGCCAGGCAGATGGAACAACCAAAACGAATCAGAGCACCAGAACAAACGTGAACCAAAATGTAGGTCACATCGAGGCTCGGTCAATGAACCAAGCAAACCAGCAATGAAAATATACAATTGCGATTTAAATTATACAAACTTCGTAATTCTAAAATTAGATGTTTGTGACAAACCGGTTGCATTAATTGTAGACACAGGTGCAGACATTTCTATATTAAAAGAAAGCGCACTAAAACCTAACATGCTTATTCATATGAATGAGAACTGTATTATAAATGGTGTTACCGAAGGTAAAATAGAAACCGAAGGCAGCACATATGCTAATATTAAACTAAATAATAATTTAATACCACATAAATTCCAAATAGTTAATGATAAGCTACCTAATTTCACAGACGGAATCCTGGGTAGAGATTTCCTAATAACCTATGAATGCAATATATGCCTAAAAACATGGCTAATTACTTTCGAAATTAATAATGAAATTTTCGAAATACCTATTAGAGATAAATTCAATGAAAAATTCATTATACCACCACGATGCCAAATAATTAAGGAAATTAAATTAAGAAATATCACTGAGGATAGCGTTATCCTATCCGGTGAAATAATGCCAGGAGTGAATTATTCGAACGCTCTAATCAGTCCTGGTGCCCAATATGTAAATATTATGAATACTAGTGATAGCTTTGCACAGATATCTCTAAACGATTTACTAGAAAAAATTGAAGTAATCCCAGCTAGCAACTATGAAGCAGCCGAAAGCGAAAATCAAAATTTTAAACAAAAAATTAATTGCATTGATTGCAAAATTTGCAAAATCTGATCGATATTAAAAATATTCCAATAAATGCTCAAGATAAAATGATAGACCTATGCAAAAGATACAACGACATTTTCGCACTCAAGGATGTTCCATTAAGTGCAAACAATTTCTACAAACAGGAAATTAATTTAAATCCCCAGTTTACATAAAAAACTATCGAACACCTGAAGTTCACAAAAAAGAAATAAATAACCAAATCGATAAAATGCTTGATGAAGGTATTATTCAACCTTCCGTATCTCCGTATAATTCACCTCTTTTACTGGTACCGAAAAAATCAAACACTGAAGGCAAAAAATGGCGATAAGTCATTGATTTTCGCCAACTAAACAAAAAAATTATTGCAGATAAATTTCCCTTACCAAGAATCGATGAAATACTTGATAATCTAGATCGAGCAAAGTATTTTACGACACTCGACCTGATGTCAGGCTTTCATCAGATTGAATTACAAGGAAACTCAAACAAATACACAGCGTTTTCGAGTTCAACAGGCCATTACGAATTTAATAGATTACCTTTTGGACTAAACATTTCGCCTAACAGCTTCCAACGTATGATGACAATCGCTCTGAGCGGTTTACCACCAGAGTGTGCGTTCTTGTACATTGATGACATTATTGTGGTGGGCTGTTCAATCAACCACTATTTGAAAAATTTAGAAATTGTTTTTCAACAACTCAGAAAATATAACCTAAAACTAAACCCAACAAAATGTAATTTCTTCGGAAGTGATGTCACATATTTGGGTCATCACATTTCGGAAAAAGGTATTTTACCAGATCCATCCAAATTCTCAGCAATAAAAAATTATCCTACCCCTACTAATGCAGATGAAGTCAGACGATTCGTAGCATTTTGTAACTACTACCGTCGCTTCATAGAAAATTTTGCGAAAATAGCAAACCCACTAAACAAACTACTTAGAAAAAATACAAAATTTGATTGGTCGCCTGAATGCGAACAATCCTTTCAATCACTTAAAAACAAACTTCTAACGCCAACAGTTTTACAATTCCCCGACTTCAACAAGCAATTTATAGTAATCACAGATGCTTCCAAAATGGCCTGCGGTGCAGTTCTAGCCCAAAAGCACGATAACATTGAATTGCCGATAGCGTACGCAAGTAGATCGTTCACCAAAGGCGAATCAAATAAGTCGACTATTGAACAGGAACTGACAGCAATCCATTGGGCCATCACACACTTTAGACCTTATTTATATGGAAGAAAGTTTCTTGTCAAAACAGATCACAGACCATTGGTATATCTGTTTTTGATGAAAAATCCTTCTTCAAAATTAACAAGAATGCGTTTAGACCTCGAAGAATTTGATTTCGAAGTAGAATACGTACAAGCACAGACTAACAGACAGGACACTCAAATTAGATTCTTCAATCATTTTAACGGTCATTTCGAATATTCCTTTATTTGGGACAGTACTCACATGTGTCATGATGGCGCCACGTTACCCTATCAAAAACATCCTATCTGTCATCTAGACTGTGTTTATTTTTTTCATTTATCAACAGAGTTGCCATTCATACAGAATTACCTGTAATGTATTGATTTGTATACGTCCATGCGAATTTCATGCAGGATACAGATTTAATACATATTGCCAAAACTATATACATAATTGTGCCTACTTCTCATCGTCCAACGCAATACAAAATCAAACCCGTTTGGTTACAATATTCACTTGCTTCTTGTCTGCCGCCACTTAATTTCGGGTGAAAATTACCAACACAATAAAAAATAATCTAGATGAGCAACGTTGAGAAAAATAAATGGTTACTTTCTAACATCGCGATAAAGTTAAATATATTATCAACGTAATCCAATAATTTATTGTGACTATTCATTTTCAAATATTTTGATGAAATCAGGCATCCCTGCAAGCAGCTGATCGGTGTTGACAAACGAGGGGAAACCAACTAGTAAAAAAACTTTTACATAACACAAGGGGTGTACAGATAGTAAATAGTTCGCGCAGTACAATATAGGTGGAACTAGTGCATCACGAAAAAATATTTTTATAAGAATTTACTCATACTGTCATGTCTGTTAGTCTGTGGTACAAGGTAAATTAAATGTTTCGACAAAAATTTTCGACACCGTATCACCCACAAACTATCGGAAGTCTAGAGAGAAATCATCGATGTCTGAATGAGTACGTAAGACAGTTCGTCAACGAATCACATAGTGACTGGGATGACTGGCTGCTTTACTACGCGTTTTGCTACAACACAACTCCTCACACTGACTTCCCATACACACTTTTTGAACTGATATTTGGGAAAACAGCATCAGTACTAAACGAATTGAAAAATCCAGAATTCATAGAACCGATATATAATTATGAAGAATTTGATTTCGAAGTAAAATACGTACAAGGTAAATTAAATGTAGGAGCGGACGCGCTCTCTAGGATTAAAATAAACACAGATATGTTAAGTAGTATGTCTATTTTAAAGGTTCAAACTAGAGCCGACAAAAGGAAACAAAATGACGAAAATATTATTCAGAAAGAGAAAAACCTTAATGATTCGTTAGATACTGAGCCTGGTCAACTCAAAGTATTTGAATCAATCAATATAAATGAAGTACACAACATGCAAAAATTAAGCATTGAAAAATCGTCGACAAATAATATAAATGGCCTAAAAATTTCAATTCAAAATAAAAATTACAAAAAGGACTTGACTCAAGCGTCATTTACCCGATGTATAATCACAAATATGAATGAATCTCTCGAGAGAATTTTAAATATTATCGAAGAAAAAGCTAATAAATTGAATATTGGAAAAATTGCTCTTGCGCTTTCGAATACAATTTTCAATTTTATTAGTATTAATAATTTTAAGTCAGCATGTAATAAACATCTGAAATCACTTCAAATCATACTCTATCAACCGCAACGCGAGATAGATGATAAAAACCTAATTAACAGAATTATCCAAGAAAACCACGACTCTGCAATTGGCGGACACGTCGGAATTAACAGACTGTATCGAAAACTTAAATGTCATTATATATGGCCAAATATGAAAAAATCCATTGCAGATTACATTCATAATTGTATAAAATGCAAAGAAAATAAAATACTTTTAGAACAACAGAAAAATTTATTCAAACACAAACACCACAAAAATCATTTTCTTCAATATCTATGGACACAATAGGACCATTTACAAAATCAAATTCAGGAAATAGACACGCATTAACAATTCAATGCAATTTATCAAAATATATCATAGTAAAACCAATTCCAGACAAACAAGCAGAAACAATAGCCAAAGCTTTTGTCGAACACTGCATTCTAATTTACGGAACCCCATCTATTATACGAACAGACCAGGGAACCGAATATAAAAATGAAGTTTTTCACAAAACTAGCGAATTACTCAAATTCACTCTAAAATTTTCGACACCGTATCACCCACAAACTATCGGAAGTCTAGAGAGAAATCATCGATGTCTGAATGAGTACGTAAGACAGTTCGTCAACGAATCACATAGTGACTGGGATGACTGGCTGCCTTACTACGCGTTTTGCTACAACACAACTCCTCACATTGACTTCCCATACACACTTTTTGAACTGATATTTGGAAAAACAGCATCAGTACCAAACGAATTGAAAAATCCAGAATTCATAGAACCGATATATAATTATGATGAATACTATTCAGAATTAAAGTACAAATTAAAAACTGCAGCGTTGAAAGTAAAAGATCTTATAGATAAAAGCAAAACTAAATGAAACTCAGATCAATAAAATAAATCAAAACCCTCTTCCATTCAAATAAATGATAAAGTAATGTTAGAAAATCACAATAGAACAAAATTAGACAAAATTTACAAAGGTCCTTATATAGTAAAAAGCATAGATCACCCAAATGCAACAATAGAAAACCTAGAAACAAAGCAAACTCATACAGTTCACAAAAATCAAATTGTTAAATTGTAATCAAATACAACAATATTATCACATATTACAGCAAAAAAAATTATTAAATCTTTATGAAAAAAAACGAATTTTACTTAAGAACAAACTTTAATTACTATATTTTATATCACATTATATACCATATAATTATACACATACGATTATACAACCATACAATTATTAACTCCAAAACATTATCTTATTACTATATCCCTGTTACATTCAAAACTACCTTATTGTCATTTCTTTACATACCATTATATCACACAAATTACACTATTGACATTATAGTATAACATAATAATATCAAAATCCAGGAATTATAACACAGAAGAAAAATCAAAACATTGTAAAACACATTACACTTCACACAATATTGTAAGAGATTTCTTGAGACCAGACCTTAATTTTTATCAACCGAAAATGACTCCGTAAACTTCATCATTTTTTTTACGGGGAAGGCGTGGCGGAATTACAAAACCACCACGTTTTCCACGTTAAACCCTCAGAACAATTGCAATAGTACATTTCATTTCATTTCTTTTCGACACAATGCAGTTACATTGTAAACGTCTTCTTGAGAATACTTTGTACGGAAACCAGCCATACATCGTAGCACATACAGCCTTATGATTTGATGCATCGGCACTTTACAAATCATAAACTTTAAATATTTTATGAGTTGGACCGATACAGCCGAAATTATGCTCGGTACCAAAAACGGTCCTCCTATCTTAAACACTTGACTTGCTTACAGCGCACAAGCAAAGTAACGCAATGAATATAAACACTTTAAACCATGTACGCCGCTGGCGTGGAATTTCCGCCTCGTGCGAAGGAAAATAAATAACTTCAATTGTTCTTGCCATCGCTGCGGGTCGAGCGATGTTTATTAAACACTAGCCTTCTCCATATAATCATTACCAAAACCTTCTCGATATATGTTATTGTCAAGTCTCAAGACTTCTCGTCAAACCTACATGTACACAGAGAAAATTTGTACATTTTATAAAAACCAAAATGCAGAAAATAAAGAAAGGCGGGTGGGTAATGTCAGAGACATAACTGGATGTCGTGAATACGAAAACAACTGACATGTTCCTTAACACTTCCGAATATCAATTGTATGAATTATGCACGCATTCCCCTTTTTCACATTTTCCGCAAAAACAAAGAAAGCTTCACTTGATCTCGATTACTGTGAATTTCACACAGCGAAAAGTGCACAAATCTAAGCAAACTGTTCTTGATTTGTAGTAAACTGAGGATGTTTCCCTACGATTTGCAAACAACAAATCCTAATAGTTCTTTAGAAAACTTTTAGAGCCATTAGAACGGCTGATATTGTGCAATGCTCTCCACCGTTGTTTTTTTCCCAATGCTAATGACTGGCAGCTGTGACGAATTCGCTCTTGTCGAAAGCGAAACTAGCTGTGCAGACGACACAAAACACATCTGCTCATAGGGGCGATAGAATCCAAACTGATTCAATTTTTGTTAAGAGATTTCCTTTTATGTGATTTCGTTTGTAGCTTTTTCACTAATGGGCGGTCCTAACGGCTATACAAATAGCCTCATTCAGAATTTTAATGTTGATTATTTCATTTCGGATTTGAATAATTTATTGAAAGAAACTATCAATATGCTGAAGGGATTCGTTTCTAGCATTCAGAAAAGTCAAATTGCGTAATTCTCTACGACATTAAACTCTGGAACATTTTTCGCAAAAACAAAGAAGGCTTCACTTGATCTCGATTACTGTGAGTTTCACACAGCGAAAAGTGCACAAATCTAAGCAAACTGTTCTTAAATTGTAGTAAACTGAGGATATTTCCCTACGATTTGCGAACAACAAATCCTAATAGTTCTTTAAAAAACTTTTAGAGCCATTAGAACGGCTGATATTGTGCAATGCTCTCCATCGTTGTTTTTTCCCAATGCTAATGACTGGCAGATGTGACGTAATCGCTCTTGTCGAAAGCGTGCAGACGACACAAAACACATCTGCTCGCAGTGGCGATACAATCCAAACTGATTCAAGTTTTGTTGAGAGGCTTGTTTCTACCTGATTTCGTTTGTAGCTTTTTCACTAATGGGCGGTCCTAACGGCTATAAAAATTGCATATTTTATTGAAAGAAACTATCAATATGCTGAAGGGACTCGTTTCTAGCATTCACAAGGACCAAATTGAGGAACTCACTGCGATATTCACCACTTTTCGGAACATTTTTCCCGGACGATTTGTTGTACAGCAGCAGATATTTTGTTCTCTTCCTTAGAACGCGTTCTGATTCTTATCACTCTCTCAGAGGGTAAATTTTGAAAAGGCACCCCATAGTAAAGTAAGTCGTATTCACGACAAAAATGGGTTGTATAGAGGTACAGTAAAGTAAATTCCGCATAATTCTTTAGGAGTATTATTATGGTTTTAAGAAGAACCGAATAGAAGTCTGGAATAGAGAACAGGACCCTGAGTTCAAGACCTAAATTTAGATCCAATAACAGACTCAGAATCCAGTTTCAGTCGCTGCTGGTTCTCGCCTTGGTGGCCAGCAAGCGAATGAGAGATGCGACCTGAGCGTTTGAGGTTTTTATTAACCACGCAGAAGGTGCATTCTCTCTCGCTGCTGGTTAACTCCCGCTGCTGCTGCTGGCTGGTCCTCTCGCCTTGATGGCCAGCAAGCGAATGAGAGATGCGACCTGAGCGTTTGAGGTTTTTATTAACCACGCAGAAGGTGCATTCTCTCTCGCTGCTGGTTGATGATTCCACTCCCACGACGTCTGCTTCCATCGAACGCACGAAAAGAAATGATCGATTTTCGACCACGGTTCCCCTTTTATACGGGGTTCCCCCCCTCTTCATTCAGTTGAAGATATGTGCCTGACTATCTCAAAATCGTCGTCCTTGCGCGAAAAACCCAAGCGAAAGTAAAAAGTTTTCCGCGTTGTTTTCAAATTTTAAGAAAACTTAATTTTTGAGTTGTTTGTGGTTATCGCACACTGTTCAAAATATTATCCTGAATTCCTGATCATATTTTTGATGAAATGGTGAAAGAATTATGTTGCTACCATTAATACAAGTCGAGATATTCGCGATTAAGTTCTGCCCATTCTTCCATATGGCTAATTTTGAAAAGGCGCCCCATAGTAAAGTAAGTTGTATTCACGACAAAAGACACATTCATTCAGTAACCAAGACGGGAACTGGACTTCTTCGTTAAAGAAAGAAGCCTGCCACACTTTTCCAATCAATGTTTCGTGTGAGATCGTACGAAACATTGATTGTTTTCGATGGTCTTATGCGGTTGGCGATTGAAACCATGATCGGCAAGTGATCGCTACCGTGAGGATCACAGATTACCTTCCACTTGAATTCTAACTGGACAAGACTTAGACGTATACTCGTTTATTAACAATTTCTTAAAGCTATTTATAATAAGAAAAGTGTTGCATTGAATTGGAACGTTGCGCAACATATGACGCAACGTATTGTTGTTTTCTCTTTCCATTCCACATGGGGAGTCCTGGCGGTTCGTCCGCGTCCCTAGCTATGCATACGCGCGCATCTGGTTTACATAAATTTCTGCCTGGTTATCTTAGCCGGCATTTGTTTACCTCCTACATTGAATAGTCTATAAGGCCCTAGCGCGCAGCTCTGTAAAATCTATCCTGCCTGTGTGCATATGCTGATCCCTTTCTTAAGAGGAACGGAAAGGTTTTATTACTATGGAAAATAAACATGAGACTTAAACTGGGGTAAACAGGTCTAGTTTTCTTATCTGGTGGTTGAACATTTTTTATGCTATATTGAAATGTTCGATCGCGTTTTGAAATCCTGGATTTGAATTTGATGAAATGAATGAAATCTGCCGGGTAACTTTTCTAATTTTAAGCCGTGCTGGAACATCCCGGCCCCAGTAATTCTATTACTTCAATAAGGGTGAAAACACGAGATTAAAATTTGCTTTGTTGTATGTTTCAGCTTCTGTGCTTGATATATCGTATGACTAGTGGAATTGAATTGTTGTAGATTTTATGTAATTGAATATAATCATTTCACTTGTTTTTAAAATAATACAATTCACTTAAGATATAGTTTCATTGTACAGATTGATTTATGAAAATTAATTTTAAAGCTTATAACGCTTGAATATGTATTGGAGAAAAGTATATATGTTGAATGCTAATACAATATGCTAAGATGTACGAACAATTGAATATAAGAAAATTGTATTTAATGTATACTTGATTCGTTGGTTGCCTCCGTTTCTCGATGCGATGCTCTAATGATGTCTGCGTTGAGAATTCTCAGCTGTTTAATCGGGTAGACGTTGCCAGATGTTACCGCTTCTAATGGTGGAGCGTTCGGTACTGAAGCGGTTGATTGTTGCGACGGTTCAGTTCGTTGATGATTCCTCATAGAACTTCTATGGGACAGGAACGCCGTGATGGAGTCCCAAAATGAAGCGAGCAGTTGCCATCCGAAGCCGTAGATCTCGTACAGAATTTTCCCGTGCATTATTGTATCGACGAGAAATTTGACAATCCTGATGATCATGTATATTCCGATTGCTGTTGATGTGACGTCACCTAGCCACGTTGACCACGTTATGAATTTGGTCCAATATTTTCCTATGGCCGCGTTAATTACTTTTTCCGATATTAAGGCGTCGAAATGAAACCCTTGCATATCTGGGTGCTGTCCTGCTAGCATCTTATGGATTATAGATGATGCTACTCGAGTGTTTCCTTGTTCGTAAATTAAATTCCTCATTTTCCTCACACTTTCGGCATCATAGATTCCAGCTTCCATGAGACTAGGAAGTGGCGTGTACGTCCAACTAGTAACGATGTCTGTTGTTAGTTGTTTCGGCGCTGTTGTCTCCCGTACTCGTCCATCGATTGTGTACCAATTACCACCTAACATAAATTTGGCCAGAAGTAACGGTGTACAGTCAATTTCTGTGCCTCTCTGATGTAATATTCTAGTCACCGGTTCAATAAACATCGAACGGTTGTTGTATGATACTGGTATCTCTTGATAGCATTCGTCGACTGAGCGAAATGTTGTGAAAACTGGTTTGCACTCCTGAACGTATAAAATTTCTCCAGCGACTACTGCTGTATATCCGGATTTTCTTATAATGCTGGTAGCAAATTCGGCGGGATTCAATCTGGCCAAGGTTAACTTCGTTTCCATGACTGATTTATCTAACTTGCACATCTCAATCATGATTGTATTATACACGTCGTCTTTTTTGCGGGCGAATGCAACCGACGAAGTGTTTTTCCTCGGAGGGCGTTGCTATGGTTTTTGTGACTTTCTGCTTACGTTTTGCGGATTGTGACAGTGCTCGCTTCGATTTGGTTTGTGCAGGTGGGAACGCCTCCACAACTACTGACGAAGATCGGGTTTTCTTCTGCTTATTGATGACTGCTGGTGCTGTTGTTGGTGAACTCGCTGTTGCTGTTGCTGCTGAACTCGTTGTTGCTGTTATTACTGGAGGCAACCCCTTACTGATTATGTCTTCTAAAATGGAACTTAAATTTTTCATATAATATAATGACGAAATGTTATGTCTAGCTTCGTAAATATCGGGGCTCGTTTGGATTTTGTAATTTATTAATAATCGGGACATATGTGTTACAGGTAGAATAATTTTGCCATTTCGTCCTGTTTTAATTATACCATCGTCATCTAAGAATGGCTCTAGATTAGCCACAGAACTATTAGGGTTTACTGATTCTTGATTCTTTAAACTAGCTAACTCGTTTTCATATGCTCTTTCTTGAGCTAATCGAAATATAAGCTCTTTAGCCCTATGTTCATCAACTATTGATGGGATATTTTTATTATATGGTTGTTTCTTTATCTTTGCTTTCAAAGTATCGACAAATTGCACGACTATTATTGCGGCTCCTTTTACGGCCTGCCAAGAAGTGGCATATAAAAACAAGGAAGGTTTCTTTTTGTTCTGTTCAATTATATCGCAATTTTCACGTACATCCAGCGATTTTTACTGCGGGTCGATTAAATATACCTTTCACAGTTTTTGCTGTTGCGGACCTTACTTGTCCGTCTTTGGCCTTTTGCACATTCTCAATAATGCCTTTCAGCCACTGTCCTCTGCCGGTAAGAGAACTATCTTCAGTTATAACGACAATGTCGCCAATCTGAATGGGCCTAACCTTGCCCTGCCATTTCCGCCTTTCTATTAAGGTCGGTAAGTATTCATTGCGCCAACGCCTCCACAAGTGAAGCTGGCTATTAGCGATAGCTTTTACATTAGTTTGTGACAGATCTACCAAATCAGTAATGTAAGCTTCTTCTGGTTCGCTAATTCTCCCTGTTAGTAACTGATTGGGAGTTATAAAGTGAGAATCCGCATTATCCAAGGATATCTCTGTTAATGGTCGATCATTGATCATGTCTGCGGCCTTATACAAGCATGACCTTAGAGTCTCAACTCGAGGCCTGTTGACTCCAAAAGCTTTTAACATCTCCTTCAAAGATAGCTTAATGATTCGTATTAAACGCTCCCATGCTCCTCCAAAATTGGGGCTGAGCGGTGGATTAAATTTCCACGAAAATTCCATTAGCACCCCCCGTTTTTGCATTTCATTATTCAATTCTTTTAAAGCTCTTTATTCGCACCAACAAAATTGGTACCATTATCACTCCAAATTTGTCTTGGTCTTGCATGTTTCAAAGCCATAAAATTACTTAGACAACGTAAAAAGGAATTTGTGTCCAATCCTTGCGCAAGTTCTATGTGAACTGCTCTTGACTTCATGCAAGTAAATATGACGCCCCAGCGCTTATGTACCTGCCTTCCAACTGCAACTTCTATAGGACCAAAATAATCGACACCGGTCTCTACAAACGCACGGAAAACTCCACCAGTTCGACAATCTGGTAAAGGAGCCATTTGAGGTGGTTCTGGTTTGGATGCGTCATTGCGACATTTTCGACACGCTAATTTGACGTCGCGCAAAACTGACCTTCCATTGGGAATCCAATATTTCTCCCATAACGTAGAAAATACTACATTATCATTATGATGAAGGTTTTTCTCGTGATAATGTTTGACTATTAAAAAGGTTATCCGATGCTTCGGTAAAATAATAGGGGTCCTAGTGCTTAAAGGAATACTATTTGAGTTAGCGAGCCGACCCCGCGCCCTCAACAGGCCATCTTTATCCAAAAATGCATTACATTTATTCAATTGGTTATCAGATGTCGACGTTCCACCTTTTAACTCTTCTATTTGTCGGCTATAGACGTCACATTGCGCCATTTTTATCGCGTAATGTTCCGCGTTCATTCTATCTTTATAGTCGTTGACATAGTCAAACGGTTTATTCAAGTTATGAAAACGTACCTTATTCAAGTGTACTTTATACATAAGTAATTTGATGTATAACAATTGATTTTTTATTAATCTATCCCACGTCGATATATCATTCTCGCGGAGAAGATCAAGCGGCTCTTCCCCTCCAACGAGATCGTGTCCTTTCCTATTAACAACCCTACGTGGGCTTGAAGTGTCGGCACTATGGATGTTGACTGGGATGGATTCAACATCCGTTTCTTTTTCGCATAAAAACCCTTTGCCTTTGGGGTACTGGTTAACATGTTCCTTCAGGAAATTTGGCCCTGAGTACCATTTTGATACCTTTACCTCTCGAGTGCCTTCATCTGCCGGATTCAAATTCGTCGGCACCCATCGCCATTCATCGATTTTACTGAGGCTTAATATTTCGCTGACTCTTAATGAGACGTACAACGTATATTTTCTATGTTCTGAGTGAATCCAATTTAAAACTGTCTGAGAGTCAGACCAATAATATTTTGTCGTGAATACGACTTACTTTACTATGGGGCGCCTTTTCAAAACTAGCCATATGGAAGAATGGGCAGAACTTAATCGCGAATATCTCGACTTGTATTAATGGTAGCAACCTAATTCTTTCACCATTTCATCAAAAATATTATCAGGAATTCAGGATGATATTTTGAACAGTGTGCGATAACCACAAACAACTCAAAAATTAAGTTTTCTTAAAATTTGAAAACAACGCGGAAAACTTTTTACTTTCGCTTGGGTTTTTCGCGCAAGGACGACGATTTTGAGGTAGTCAGGCACATATCTTCAACTGAATGCGTATAAAAGGGGAACCGTGGTCGAAAATCGATCATTTCTTTTCGTGCGTTCGATGGAAGCAGACATCGTGGGAGTGGAATCATCAACCAGCAGCGACAGAGAATGCACCTTCTGCGTGGTTAATAAAAACCTCAAACGCTCAGGTCGCATCTCTCATTCGCTTGCTGGCCATCGAGGCGAGAGGACCTTAACCAGCAGCAGCAGCGAGAGTTAACCAGCAGCGAGAGAGAATGCACCTTCTGCGTGGTTAATAAAAACCTCAAACGCTCAGGTCGCATCTCTCATTCGCTTGCTGGCCATCGAGACGAGAGGACCTTAACCAGCAGCAGCAGCGAGAGTTAACCAGCAGCGACGGAGAATGCACCTTCTGCGTGGTTAATAAAAACCTCAAACGCTCAGGTCGCATCTCTCATTCGCTTGCTGGCCATCGAGGCGAGAGGACCAGCCAGCAGCAGCAGCGGGAGTTAAACTTTCCACCAGCAGCGAGAGAGAATGCACCTTCTGCGTGGTTAATAAAAACCTCAAACGCTCAGGTCGCATCTCTCATTCGCTTGCTGGCCATCGAGGCGAGAGGACCAGCCAGCAGCAGCAGCGGGAGTTAAACTTTCCACCAGCAGCGAGAGAGAATGCACCTTCTGCGTGGTTAATAAAAACCTCAAACGCTCAGGTCGCATCTCTCATTCGCTTGCTGGCCATCGAGGCGAGAGGACCTTAACCAGCAGCAGCAGCGAGAGTTAACCAGCAGCGACGGAGAATGCACCTTCTGCGTGGTTAATAAAAACCTCAAACGCTCAGGTCGCATCTCTCATTCGCTTGCTGGCCATCGAGGCGAGAGGACCAGCCAGCAGCAGCAGCGGGAGTTAAACTTTCCACCAGCAGCGAGAGAGAATGCACCTTCTGCGTGGTTAATAAAAACCTCAAACGCTCAGGTCGCATCTCTCATTCGCTTGCTGGCCATCGAGGCGAGAGGACCAGCCAGCAGCAGCAGCGGGAGTTAAACTTTCCACCAGCAGCGAGAGAGAATGCACCTTCTGCGTGGTTAATAAAAACCTCAAACGCTCAGGTCGCATCTCTCATTCGCTTGCTGGCCATCGAGACGAGAGGACCTTAACCAGCAGCAGCAGCGACGGAGAATGCACCTTCTGCGTGGTTAGTAAAAACCTCAAACGCTCAGGTCGCATCTCTTATTCGCTTGCTGGCCACCAAGGCGAGAACCAGCAGCGACTGAAACTGGATTCTGAGTCTGTTATTGGATATAAATTTAGGTCTTGAACTCAGGGTCCAGTTCTCTATTCCAGACTTCTATTCGGTTCTTCTTAAAACCATAATAATACTCCTAAAGAATTATGCGGAATTTACTTTACTGTACCTCTATACAACCCATTTTTTATTCATGGCGAAAAATCGTCTTCAAATTTCAGAGCTTAGTTCCGGAATATGAGTTTAGAATTCAGAGTCTGCGTGCTGAATTGGATTCTGGAAAATGATTGTAGTTCTAGAACTAAAATCCAATTGAGTTCTGAGTCTGTTCTATGTTCTAAATTTAATTCTTGAACTCAGTTCCAGTTATTAATTTCAGAATTCTTCAAATCGGTTCTTTTTAGAACCATAATAATACTCCCAAAGAATTAAGCAAAATTTTACTTTTCTGTACTCTATACAGTCCATTTTTAAATTAGTTGCAGTTTGTAGAACTTCCTTTTGATTTGCTATATAAAATGCATAGCACCGACTCGGAAGCCATTCATTTCGAATTTGGCTGTCGTTGTCAACGTATCGATTATTTTATTATAAAGAACTATACTGCTTATTTCATAATATTTAATTGCGTTTCAGAATGATTAATGTAACTAATCTGTAATCTAGTCTAGGCGCATCGTTTAAAATTCTAGTAATGAAAGAGGGGGAAGTTGCACAATTCAAACAATCGATCAACTACCAATTCGAATTCGGAAGTATAAATAAAGCGTGTCATATTCGTATTCACGACATCCAGTTATGTCTCTGACATTACACACCCGTACTTTTTTAATAGCTATAATACGCATTTCTTTGCAGATTTGGTCGGTCAAGTTTGCTCCAAGCACGGCAGCTTGAAGCTCGAGCCTATGAATTAGGACTCTTTTAATTGGGGCTACTTTTGCTTTTGCTGCCACTAATCTTATTACAGGTTTGCCATATAAAGTACTCTTAATGTACACGCAGGTGCGTAAGCTCTATCCGATGCATCCACGAACGTGTGTATTTCTGTTTGTGGATCTGAATCCAATGTTAAAGCTCTAGGTATTTTGATATTTTCAATTTCTTTTATTTTTCTCAAAAAATTTTGCCACCTTAATTGTACCGTAAGGGGAATCAAGTCATCCCAACTTAAACTGTACTGGTGTAACTCTTGCATAATAAGTTTGCCTTGAATAGTATAATGAGCAATCAGACCTAATGGATCGAATATGCTCATCACGAAAGCTAAAACTTCTCTCATCGTAGGTGTGACATGAATATCAATGTTTCCAAATTCGCGTTGCTTGTAATTTAACGCAAATCGCAACTCATCTTGGTTGGTATCCCAATAAAGTCCTAGAACTTATCATAGGTGTCCTGTTTTTCGCAGAACGTTTTAACTGTTGCTTTCTGAGCATTCTTTCTTTGCTCTGACAAACTGTTTAAAATAGTATTTTTATTTGAAATAAATTCGCGAATAAAAAATCCAGTTCGGTCATGTATGTTTATAACCTGATTAATAGTTTCTCTAGCTTTTGATTCTGTGGAGAAACTATCCAAATAATCGTCTACATAATGTTGACGACACACCGCGACAGCGCCCAACGGATATTGTCCTGATTGCTGCTCGGCGCTATAATTTTTTACAGCTTGAGCGCTGGCTGGTGAGCAAGTCGAACCAAATATCATAACTTGCATAACATAAATATTGGGTGATCGTGATGAATCGCAATCACGCCACAAAAATCTTTGGCTATGCTGGTCTTCATCGCGAATTCGAATTTGATGAAACATCTCTTTTATATCGGCACTCACTGCTATGCCATATTCTCGAAATCGAATTAACACTCCGAACAAAGAAGCGTTAGCATCCGGCCCCGGAAGCAGGGCCGAATTAAATGAGACACCTTGTACTGATGCTGCTGCATCAAATACCAACCGATGTTTCATCGGTAATTTATTTTTGTTTGTTACTACAAACTGAGGTAAATAAAAGACTCTCTTAGGATTGGCTATTAACTCGCTAGGAGTGAGTTTTCTAGCGTATCCTTTCGTAATGTAATCGTTTATGGTATCTTTTACCCATTGACTTTTCATTATATCTTTGGATAGAGTTCTCTCAAGGCCCTCTAACCTGTGTAAAGCATATTTAAAACTGGAGGGAAACTGAAAGTCATCGGTCCTTCAAAATAATCCAATTTCATATTTCTGATACTCGGAATCGTATCTCATGGTATTTTGCATCAACTGATTAGCGCGAACTATCTCAGTTGATTTGACTTCTGGTATCGATCGATTGACCGGTAGTTCTTCCTGCGTCAAAAAATCTCGCACCATTTGTCTTAAATCTTGCTCCTCCTGAATAACAAGGGAGCAGGATGGCTGAAAATACTCGGGCGTATTTCCATAAATCAACCATCCTAACGGTGTTTTCATTGCTATTGGAGTATCTACTGCTCCTCTCCGTTGGCTATTTGCCACGGTTAGACCTGCATGATCTAAACCTATTAGAATTCTTGCCCTGGCATTAGAATAACTGGACAGAGAGACATCTCTTAAATGTTTATGTTGCTTCTTCAGAGATTTCATATTTAGACTCTGAGAAGGTAAATCCAAAGAAGGCATCGTTCTTACTCCTTCCATGCTGTACTCGGAGGAGTTCTCACCTCTAATTTTAAAGTTCACCTTTCCGCTGTTAATATCAGCGGAACGGTTTTGAGTCCAAAGTAACCGCAACGGACTTTTTCTGATCTCGAGACCTAATTCTCGAGCTAAGCTTTCTTCTATAATAGACAAGGATGATCCTGAGTCTAAAAATGCGAATGTATGTACTTTCTTTTCACCATTTGAAACTATAACAGGTAAAATTTGATACAATACTTTGGAATCAACACTACTGTGCTGATTCAAAGGTTTAGTGAATTTCTCAAAATGAAGTAATTTGTGGTGCTTCTTTGGACAATCTTTAACACCGCATATCTTTAATTTCGGACATTCTTTTAATTGGTGCCCTGTCATTAGACAACAGTAACACAATTTGTTTCTTATTGTTGCCCAACGATCATTTACAGATAATCGCAGGAAATGAGTGCAATTTTCTATGTTATGTGTTCTGAAATCGCAAAACACACAGTGTTGCTTTTCTTTATTATGCATATTCAAATATGCTCGCCGCTTCGGCACAAATGATTTGACCGTCGAGGATTCCCCTTGGCTCTCGTAATGCGTTAACTTCAATACGTCAGCTTTGGGTTTTATCCAATTATAAAAATCTTCTAAATTTGCTTTTTCTTTGGACTGAAGCTGTTCTTCAGTCCATTTTAATTTTAAATTGAAGGGTAATTTTCCTATCAACTCCGTCACAAGACGATGATCATGTAAATAATGTTGTTCCTGTAATGCATGCATGTTAGTGATTAAATTTTCAACTGCATGCGAAATTTGTATTGTGTTTCCATTTTTTGTACGTCTTAAATCTTTTAAAAGACTGTCATAAATAAATTCTGTCCGACCGAAATCTGACTGAAGTCGTGCCATAATTGCTGGAACATTTGCTGAGTCTAGCATTAATACTTCGACACGTTTGAAAGCCTCTCCAGTTAAGGCGTCTTGCAATCTATTAAGATTTTCAAGGTGAGAAAAGTCACCTGCCAATGTCGTTTCATTAAATAACTTTTTGAAACGAGGCCAGTCCCTAGGGTCGCCTTTAAATTCGGGTAACTTGGCTAATGCTTGCCGCTTGATAAACACTTCTAAAGGCTCAATGTGCCTAATATTATTTTTCTTTTCCGCAGTGCTTAAATCGGTTGTACCCTCAACCGACTTTCGAAATTGTGCGATCGATTGATCTTTGCGATCGGATTCTTCGCGTAAAATATTCAACTCCAAGTGAGTTTTTTTCATTGATTTAATTAACTCTGCCAATTGCAGAGATTTTGATTGGCACTTCCTGCAGAAATATGCATCTGTCTGGGAAGGCACTGATGGTAGCCCTGCACACGAGATGTGAAACCACCTATCACACTCGTCACATGCTACCATTGGCTGGCTGCCATCGGGTTCCGTACACAGACGGCAATTCCCGTTTTTGATTTCTATAAACATCATGCTCATGGCATAGACAACTGTTTTGCCACGACAGTTATCCCGCCCCTTCCTATTATGGGGTCTGCCGAGGTATTAAACGACGTCTCGAATAATCCGTACTTTATTAAATGTGCAAGACCGTAGGATCGCCTTTTTACTTATATGTCCTACGCCTGATAGGATTTAGTATACCCTGCCTATCAGATCCGCATGAAATGAATCTTGCTACGGGTGCTTAACTAGAACCGTCAATAATACTTGATTAACACTGCGTTTGGTTCCGGGTTTCTAGTTGCACATAGCCTGTAAGAATAAATCACCGTCTGGTAATAACCAGTTAACGGTTCAGTGACGAGCCAGGATTTCCCGATTTAAGTCCCACAACGTCGGCGATTAACGCGGAACACTCGTCACTTAAATAACCAGCAGCTCCACAAATTTGTAGCACACTTTTATTTTAGGATAAAGATAAAACCTGTTTTAATCCACCTAGTGGTGTAATGATGCCTTTCTCAGATCAATCATACTATCATATATAATACTGTGGTATTCTTCAAAATTATTTTTCTTCGATTCTTAAAAGAATAACCGAAATCGGTTTGTTTGACCGTCTACTGATAAAAACCATCAAATTGGAAAAGATTTGAGGTCGATTTAAAAAAAAATTTTAAGGTTTTTCCCCATTTTCAGTGATGGTATACAATTTTTAACACACTTTACCCTATATTTCCGGATCCGGAAGTCGGATCCGCATGAAATTCAGGAATAACGCATAGGACTACAGGACCTTTCATTTGAACCTAAGTTTGTGAAAATCGGTCGCGCCATCTATGAGAAAAGTTAGAACACATATTTTCTTTTTTTTTTGCACATTTTACCCCATAACTCCCGAACCGGAAGTCGGATCCAAATATTATTCAGGAATTTTGTATGGGACCTCAAGACCTTTGATTTGAATCTAAGTTTGCGAAAATCGATTCAGCCATCTCTGAGAAAAGTTAGTGCACTTATTTTCACAATTTTTTGCACATTTTACCCCATAATTCCGGAACCGGGAGTCGGACCCAAATAATATTCAGGAATTTTGTATGGGACCACAAGACCTTTCATTTGAATCTAAGTTTGTGAAAATCGGTTCAGCCATCTCCGAGAAAAGTTAGTGCAAAAAAACGTTACATACACACATACGCACATACACACACACATACACACACACATACACACACAGACATTTTGCGTACTCGACGAACTGAGTCGAATGGTATATGACACTCGGCCCTCCGGGCCTCGGTTCAAAAGCCGGTTTTCACAGTGATTGCATAACCTTTCTATATGAGAAAGGCAAAAATATTAAGGACACTTACCAATGCTGCTGGCTTGTAGAAGTGAAGCTGGAACCACTATTCTCCAACTTAAAAGCCTGTTGGAAACTACACTCCTACTCGTGATCTTGGCGATCATCAACTTTTTTCTTATACTCCCTACAACTCAACTAAAAGTTTACTCTACGAGCCCTAACTGTCTAACTAAAAACACTCGTATCTCGCCGGAGCCTCCAATGTTCGAATTGAGGCGTGATCCTTCTATCCGGCAAATATATCTTAGCGTGCTGCTTTTGCACGCCAAGCTCTACCTGTTGGCAGATCAGCTCAGTTCTGTATTTCTACCGACAGTTTGAGACTGACAGAAGTGGCCACTTCGAATCAGCTAGAGCAAAATCTTGACTCTTGCTACCAGCCTCTCCACTAATGCCAGCTTGTGACAAGAGATTCTAAGAGGGGGCGCGTCGGAGCCGATTGTAGGCCGTATAAATCTGGTCTTCCACGGTTTCTCGGCCAGAGTCCAGCTTGTGGAAAATGGCTTGTAACTAAGCTCAGCCTATTTCAGTGAGCAGAGAGTGAGAAAGGCGCTTCCGAACAGATCCATCCGACACTAAAACCAGCAAGTCATGATTCTCTCAACTGGAGACAAAGACAACCGCTGTTCAGCATCAAAACTGAAGAATGAAAGGTGATATTCACTACACGCGAGATACGACCGGGGTGGACAAGACTTAGACGTATACTCGTTTATTAACAATTTCTTAAAGCTATTTATAATAAGAAAAGTGTTGCATTGAATTGGAACGTTGCGCAACATATGACGCAACGTATTGTTGTTTTCTCTTTCCATTCCACATCGGGAGTCCTGGCGGTTCGTCCGCGTCCCTAGCTATGCATACGCGCGCATCTGGTTTACATAAATTTCTGCCTGGTTCTCTTAGCCGGCATTTGTTTACCTCCTACATTGAATAGTCTATAAGGCCCTAGCGCGCAGCTCTGTAAAATCTATCCTGCCTGTGTGCATATGCTGATCCCTTTCTTAAGAGGAACGGAAAGGTTTTATTACTATGGAAAATAAACATGAGACTTAAACTGGGGTAAACAGGTCTAGTTTTCTTATCTGGTGGTTGAACAGTTTTTATGCTATATTGAAATGTTCGATCGCGTTTTGAAATCCTGGATTTGAATCTGATGAAATGAATGAAATCTGCCGGGTAACTTTTCTAATTTTAAGCCGTGCTGGATCAAGAAATCTTTTCATGCTTTCTATTAACACTGTCCTACTTATGATACAATGTACACCCTCCTACTTGGGGCAGTAGGGACTATGTCTAAGGGCTTGACGACCCCTCCCCCGGCAACTGCGAGTTGTAGGGCTTGCCTAGGATGTGGTATCCGCAAGCAAGTCCTACTAAAGCGATCGTGTGCCGCTCAAAGTGCACAAGCCCAGCGGGAGTGCCGACTCGGCACGTTAGGACTAACGCCAGTGAGGTCCTAACTATGGCATACTGGCTACCATACCATCCATGGATACGATACGGTAGATCGGAATATATTTAGAAACTAGGGCTGACAGCTGCGGTATTCTACTCCTTCAGTAAAGCAGGGTGGAACCGGCTTGAAATGGCGAGTAGGCTAATGCCGCAGCTGCCTTCCGTCCCATAAAACCGTGGCAGGCCTTATGGCATGCCGTCTCACTTTCAGCCACCTGGTTGGGATGACCGGGTGGAAGTAGGTTCAGATGACCTTTTCCTGATTTGCGCTGATCCGGCTCTGAGCGTAAAGCCAACCCTCGCATGGCCTCACTGCACCGCATAGGTAACCATGGGATCATGATAGCGACTAATTTCGGCTGGGTTTGACGGTAGCCATAAGGGGGACCCATACAAAATGAGTTTTACAATATCAACATCGGCGTCGAGTAAGGAGATAAACCCTTTCGCAAGAGGGGGTTTGAGGAGGTCTCCATCCAGAACGGGTGCGAGAGAGGAGAGTGAGGCGGTAGCTGAGGAGACGAGTGACAGCAATGTCCATGTCAAACCAGTGAACCAGCCTGAGTCCCGGGAGCAAGTGAAGGAAGTAGTCAAGTCGAGTATGACAGCGGTCATAGAACAACTCGACGCGATTATTGAATTCACACAGGAGAAATCCAACATTAGCAAGGAGCTGAAGGTGAACTTGCTGAAGCTACGTAATGCCGTGAACGTAGCTAAAAGGGACCAAGAGGCGTTGATAGAGCGGCTAGAGGGTGGCGGAAAGTCGGAGAAGTGTTCTCATACAGAGCCCTTCACCTTCGATACCAATAAAAAACAGGAGGCGGTCGACGATGCGCTCCGGCTCACGATTGAGCGGAACAAACAGCGCCGGAAGCGCGCCAGGGATTCTCCAGGAAGTAAACGCCTGACTCCCAAGGCCAAAATAAGCAAAGACCATGGCGGAAATGATGGAGCGAAGGAACGTGGCGAGGGGCTCAATTCAAACCTCGGCACTCGACCCCCGGATCCGTGTCAAGTAAGCGAATTCGGCGAGAATCCATGGGTGAAGGTCGCCAAGAAGAAAAGGGTCCCAAAAGATGCTGGGCCCATCCCCGCGAGGAGGGCTAGGGACAAAGGTGAGGCTTTGTTGGTTAAGGCCGACAAAGAAAAGTACGCCGATGTGCTCAAGGCCATGCGGAGTGAGGCAAAGCTTGCCGAGCTTGGCAAAGAGGTTCGCTGCATCCGTCGTAGACGGGAGAGATGCTGCTCGAGCTTAAAAAGTGAGCTCAGGTGGGCGGAACGGAGCTTGTTGCGCTTGCCCAACAATCCTGGGCGCTACGGCCGAAGTTAGAGCCCTGCGTAACGAGGTTGCACTCCAGTGCAAACGGTTGGATGAAATCGCCACCGCAGAAAAACTGGCTATGGCTATCAAGGAGCAAGGAGGTGTGGATGTCCCACAGGAATCCATCCGTTTGAGAAAAGGACCACAGGGCACCCAGATAGCTACATTCAAGCTATCGGCCACGGATGTTAATAAGGTCCTCAAAGTGGGCAGGCTAAAGGTCGGATCGTCGGTATGCCCAGTGACGGCTTACCAACCGCCGGCGGTCGACATGTGCTTCAGGTGTTTCGAACCTGGCCACAAGTCGTGGAACTGCAAAGGCCCAGACCGGAGCAACCTCTGCAAGCGTTGCGGCGGCGAGGGGCACAAGGCGTATGCATGTGAAAGTACGCCACGTTGCATGCTATGCGCGAGCAAGAAGAAGGCCACAAACCACGTCATGGGCGGACCTACTTGCTCGACAAGTGGAGGGAGTAAAACAACATGCAAGTAGTACAGCTGAACCTAAATCACTGTGCAGCTGCCAAGCAATTGCTGCACCAGTCAGTGACGGAATGCGGCATTGATGTCGCGATTCTCTCGGATCCCTATCACACACCGGTAGATAACGGGAACTGGGTGTCGGACGAATCCAAGACGGTGGCGATCTTGACGACTGGTCGATACCCAGTGCAAGAGGTGGTGAAAACACAAGCGGAGGGAGTAGCCATAGCTAAGGTAAACGGAGTTTACTATTGTAGCTGCTACGCTCCACCGAGATGGTCAATAGACCAGTTCACTCGGATGGTCGACATGTTGACCGCAGACCTGGTGGGTCGGAAGCCGGTGGTGATAGCCGGAGACTCCAACGCCTGAGCAACGGCTTGGGGCAGCCGCTTCACCAATAGGAGAGGACAGACGTTACTGGAGGCCCTCACCAAGTTGGACGTCGTGTTAGCGAATGATGGACTGAAAAGTACCTTCCAGCGGAACGGAGTGGAGTCGTTTATCGACCTGACTTTCTGTATTCCCGGCCTAGCTGGAGATCTTAATTGGAGAGTTGATGGTGGCTACACCCATAGCGACCATCTAGCCATTCGCTACACGATCGGCCAATTGGCGAGAAGCACAAGGAGGAGTAATACTCCCAAAACTCTAGCGTGGAAGGTGGCTAACTTCGACCGCGAAACGTTTTGCGCTGCCCTTGAATTGGAGAAGCACAACGTGAACCTGAGAGGGGACGAATTGGTCGCTATCTTGTCACGGGCATGTGACGCGACGATGCCTAGTAAGGCTCAACCGAGGACCAACAGACCACCGGTCTACTGGCGGAACGAGCAAATTGCACGCCTTCGCGCATTCTGCCTCAGGGCTAGAAGAAGGATGCAAAGAACTCGATCAGCGGAAATGAGGATGGAGAGGAACACAGCGTTCAAAACGGCGAAGTTAGCACTAAACAAGGCCATCAGCGCAAGCAAAAGAGCCTGTTTCGACCAGCTATGCGTGGGAGCCAACTCCAACCCATGGGGCGATGCCTACAGGATGGTAATGGCCAAAACGAGAAGGGCGCTAGCACCCCCTGAACGTAGTCCGGCGAGGTTGAAGGAAATCATAACGGTTCTCTTTCCCCACCACGACACGTCCCCCTGGCAGCCAGCTCCGCTACCAGCGAATGAAGTCGAAAAGGTGACGAACGAGGAGTTGCTCACTGCGGCGAGATCGCTCGATACAAAGAAAGCCTCGGGGCCAGACGGTATCCCGAACGTGGCTCTAAAGGCGGCTATAATGACAAAACCGGACATGTTTATGGTGGTCATACAGAGATGTCTTGACGAGCGTATGCTCCCAGACATTTGGAAAAGGCAAAGGTTGGTACTATAACCGAAACCTGCGAAACCCCCAGGGGATCTTTTGGCGTATAGACCAATCTGTCTGATCGAGACTGTGGGTAAGCTCCTTGAGAAAATCATCCTCAACAGGCTAGCCCCCTTCATAGAGGAGGCAGGAAGACTGTCCAGCCTACAGTACGGGTTTCGCAGAGGCAGATCGACGGCGGACGCCATAATATCGGTGGTAACCACGGCGGAGGTAGCTATACAGCGCAAACGACGAGGAATCCGCTACTGTGCGGTAGTAACGCTAGACGTTAAGAACGCGTTCAATAGTGCTGGCTGGGCAGACATTGTTGATTCCCTACTTCGACTAGGAGTACCGGAAGGGCTGTACAAGATTCTGGAAAGCTACTTCCAGAATCGAGTATTGCTCTACGAGACCGACGAAGGCACACGTAGCACTCCAATCACGGCTGGAGTACCACAGGGATCTATCTTGGGCCCGATTCTGTGGAATATAATGTACGATGGAGTACTGAGGTTGAGGCTCCCTCCGGGTGTCAAGATAGTCGGGTTCGCGGACGACGTCACGCTGACAGTCTACGGCGAATCCATCGAAGAGGTCGAACTGAGTGCATCACACTCAATCTGCTTGGTGGAGGACTGGCTGCGTAGCAGGAAACTGCAACTCGCGGGCCACAAAACAGAGGTGATGGTGGTAAACAACCGCAAATCGGAACAGGAGGCGTTGGTACATGCCGGAGATTGCGTGATCCCCTCCAAGAGATCACTGAAGCAATTGGGTGTGATGCTTGACGACAACTCAGTTTCAGCAAGCACGTTGAATACGCCTGCAAGCGCGCATCAACAGCGATCGCGGCGCTCTCCCGTCTGATGGCCAACAGCTCGCCTGTGCGCTCCAGTAAACGAAGGTTACTGGCAGGAGTGGCAGTTTCGATCCTCAGGTACGGCAGCCCGGTATGGGCGTCGGCACTAAATGTGGAACGCAACGCACAGATGCTGGAGAGTACACATAGACTGATGTGTCTTCGCGTAATCAGTGCATACCGCACTGTATCGAGGGATGCGGCCTGCGTGGTTGCAAGTATGATGCCTATCGGTCTGATAGTGAAGGAAGACGCGGAGCGCTACAACATGCGAGGAGACAGGAACGCCCGTAGGGCCTCCAAAGCCGCTTCTCTACGCAGATGGCAACAAGAGTGGGACAGCTCAACCAAGGGTAGGTGAACACATCGGCTCATACCTAGGGTCTCGAGTTGGTTTGATAGACCTCACGGAGAAGTGAACTTCGGCCTGACGCAATTCCTCACAGGCCACGGGTGCTTCAGATGGTACCTCCACAGGTTCGGCCACGCGACATCCCCTGTATGTCTGATCCAGAGCATCTCGCTTGTGCACTCCATCTCGCTTGTGCGCAGATGCTGGAAAGTACGCATAGACTGATATGTTTTCGCGTGATCAGAGCATACCGCACTGTATTAAGGAATTCGGCCTGCGTGTGTTGCAAGTATGATGCCTATCGGTCTGATAGTGAAGGGAGACGCGGAGTGCTACAGCATGCAAGGAGACAAGAACGCCCGTAGGGCCTACTAAGCCGCTCTCTACGCAAGAAGAGTGGGACAGCTCAATCAGGCATGTGGCATTGACACCACACCGGGAAACATGATCCAGAGAATATGCCACTGCGAAGAGAACTGGAACGCAGTGTCGACCGCGGCATCCCAAATTGCGGGCATATTAAAGCGGAAATGGAGTGCGGAGCAACAACAGGCAGCCGCGACCGGTCGCCTGCAATCGTAGTAGGCTCAAGAGGGATCAGCGAATAAACGTCGGTCCGGGAGAACCTTCTTCGCCGGGGACCTCTTCGTCGGAGTAGTCTAGATCCTTCGTCGGGGACTAGACGAGTAGTACGTGAAACTATTAGGATCGTCGGGGCGCCAGTGAACCGGAATCACTGGATTGACCCAGGCATCCTCTCGGTCGGGCGTTGACGGGTATCGAAAGAGTCGGTTTCGGTAGAGTCTCCTTCGTCTGAGAACTCTCCGCCGGTGTAGGCTAGATACTTCGGCGGGGGCTAGTCGAGTAGTCGCCACAACACCGATTCGAGTCGTCGAGGCGCCAGCAAACCGGAAGTCATGCTCCAACCGGAATCGCCGGACCGATCTCGGCACTCCTTCGGGTGTCCCGTGTGGTGCAACGGAGGACTCGGTGTCGGGAGAATCTCCTTCGCCGGGGAACTCTCGGTCGGAGTAGTCTAGATCCTTTGTCGGGAACTAGTCGAAAAGTTCCGCGACGTAGCATCAGTTTTTGTCGTCGAGGCGTCAGTGAACCGGAAGCTACCATCCAACCGGCATCACTGAACCGACCTCGTCATCCAACTCGTCGATCCCTCTAGAGCAGGATGCTGATCCCCATTCTGCATAAATCTGGGAAGGGTGCTGTGAGCACCAATAGCCTTCCACCCCGAAGTAATACCTAGCGGTGGTGCCGGGTAGGTAGGGTTGGAGATCCAAGGTGTTTTAGTGGGTAGTTCCAATCAATAGTTGGGTAGTCCTGTGGAGAGTCTCACACTCCGTGCGTAAATTGCATTTCACCTTGTTAAATAAAAAAAACACCCTCCTACTTGACAATAATATGAGCCCTATATTAATGTACTTACACGCAGCGTTTAAGTCTACCCAAAGGCCTATATCACATTGAAGCTTTCACAATAAAGCTTTCATAACATAGTTTCATCACAGGCGGTAATTATATGGAACTTTCATTGAATGTCAAATTGTATGTTTACAATCGAATGATGTCGAATCATGTCTAGTGCTTCGCATTGTATATTTTAACACTTCCCCGCAATTTGAACATTCAATACACTGAATAACTTCCTATGATCCTGGTAACCCCTAAATGAAAGCATCTGCTGGTTACTCGACTTTCGCGATGAACTGCAGTTTCAGCTTCCTCTTCGTGATGAGTTCACGAATGAAGAAACTTTGATGTCCAAGTTTTTCATCTTTTGTTGTAATCTTGAATCCCGCGAGATGTTTATACATTGAATACTGTCTTCCATTATAACTAATGGTTTTATGACTACATCCAATTCGTAGAGAAATTAAGTTAACCATACACCTTCTTTCGTATCTGAACAAAGTGCTGTCAGTTCGGCTTTAGTTGTAGATAAGCTGACTGTTGGTTGCCGTTTCGTTGATCACGAAACTAAATTACCGTATAATCGAAACGCGTATCCTGAAATAAGTTCTCTCTCGTCAGGGTCATTGCATAGTCTGAATTTACAAATCCTATGAAGTCAGGATAATCATTTTTGGCTGAATAAGTGATTTTAGTACTACTCGTTTCCCGTACATATCGTACTAAACGCTTCAAACCTCACCAATGCCAATCAGTAACATAGTTTGAATATTTACTCAATCTGTTTACCACAACGCACATGTCTGGCCTGGATGTCAACGAAAGGTACTGTAGACTTCAATTCAATTCCTAAAATCATGATTTTTTTTATTTCTGCAGAAAGTTATACTTCTAACATATCTTTTATTTGGAAAATTTTAATAAGAAAAACCATTTTTAATATATTGGTTTCAGTCCCTCGGATACACAGTTAACCAAGAGGTATTTTATTGTGTCAAATTCATCTTGAATCGCAATAAAATAAATTCATTTATAAAATCATACATAGTTGGAATCAGCTAGATGAAGTATTGTTATCATGCAAAAGATTTTGATCTGCAACAAAGAATGAACAATTTCGTAATAGGCGAGAAAATCAATCTCTAGGAGCATTTTGGTTATGAATTGAATGACTAAATTTATTAGTCAATTAAAAGTACTCAGTAAACTGAACAGGGGTGCGAAAATTTGACATTTTTTTTAACTGTCGCTAAGCACAAGACAGCCACTGCCAACGATCCGCTCAGCTGCTACGTTTAACAGTAGCCAACATGCAATGACACGATAGCTAGGTGCAGTCGTGAGAGTCACGACACACGACAGCAACATTGAGAACAGTTCATTTTGTCGCACTCTCTCACAGCAGTCAAAGCCACACCGTTCGCTCTGCGGTAGTGTACGTACATTCTGGATAGTTAGCTGCTGCATTTATTTTCGCTCACGGTTTTTGAAAATGTCGCGAGCTCGAAATGTCATGACATTTCTATAACTGGACAGTCATATCGCTTGTGACTGCTCTGAACTGCACTAGAGTGGGAACGACGCTATCTATATTGCTTGACACCGCAGCGGGCAACCTATAATAGTTATGTTTTTGCCTTTCTCTATAGAAAGGTATTAGAATTGCTGGAAAAACCGGCCTTTTTATTTAATGTAATTTATAATAGCAAATCGCTTGATATAAACAGTTTTTAGATTAACTAATAAATAATAAATAAAATAAAATAATTCTAATATGATATTCGAAATGTATTGCTACGGCGAAGAAAAACTTATGTGTATTGCCAAAGCAAAGCAAAATCGTGGCATTACATTCCTTTTGTGGATTTTTTCCTTTTTGTTTCAACAGACTTCGCAGCCGATTCTTGGTGTACAGAATCATTGCATGGCTAGTACTACGATCCTACTGACACTAAAAATCCTTATGAAACAAACGTAGTTATGAAAAAAAGCAGCGGGCAGCGGTTCGCGATTCGACAACCGGAAGTTTTCAACTAAAACAGATGGTTTTCGCCATTGTTAACGATTAATATTTGTGATTTTACAGCATTTATTTTCGATTTGAATTGTTTCACAAAGTTTGGAACTCAAATTTTATTTTACACGTGAATGAAGTAGGCTCAATAAAATTTCCACACAAAGCAGCTCGTTGCATGCCAAACGATTTTATTAGTAATCTATTATAAAATAATAATAATAAGATATTCATATTTTGCTCTCCAGTAGGCAAACATTTCGCAACTCACGCGCCAATCATCGAAGATCTAGCATGCATTTCACACTATATCTAAATTTAGTTCCCCGATATCATCTGCTTCAATTGCTTGGACAAACCGAAGAGCGCTTAAAAATGAAAAAAAACCTATCGATCCAGTATACCAGTTTCCACCCACTATTACATTCACCACAGCTAAAAGAGTATTGTTTAAGCACCTCCACGTATATAACATAACCAAAATTATAAGGGAAAAGTTCAGATATGACCTTCCTGTAGCAAAAAAAGGCGGGTGGGTAATGTCAGAGACTTAACTGGATGTCGTGAATACGAAAACAACTGACATCTTCCTTAACACTTCCGAATATCAATTGTATGAATTATGCACGCATTCCCCTTTTTCACATTTTTCGCAAAAACAAAGAAATCTTCACTTGATCTCGATTACTGTGAATTTCACACAGCGAAAAGTGCACAAATCTAAGCAAACTGTTCTTGATTTGCAGTAAACTGAGGATATTTCCCTACGATTTGCAAACAACAAATACTAATAGTTCTTTAGAAAACTTTTAGAGCCATTAGAACGGCTGATATTGTGCAATGCTCTCCACCGTTGTTTTTCCCCAATGCTAATGACTGGCAGCTGTGACGTAATCGCTCTTGTCGAAAGCGAAACTAGCTGTGCAGACGACACAAAACACATCTGCTCGCAGTGGCGATAGAATCCAAACTGATTCAATTTTTGTTAAGAGATTTCCTTTTATGTGATTTCGTTTGTAGCTTTTTCACTAATGGGCGGTCCTAACGGCTATAAAAATAGCCGCATTCAGAATTTTAATGTTGATTATTTCATTTCGGATTTGCATAATTTATTGAAAGAAACTATCAATATGCTGAAGGGACTCGTTTCTAGCATTCAGAAAGGTCAAATTGCGTAATTCTCTACGACATTAAACTCTGGAACATTTTTCGCAAAAACAAAGAAGGCTTCACTTGATCTCGATTACTGTGAGTTTCACACAGCGAAAAGTGCACAAATCTAAGCAAACTGTTCTTGATTTGCAGTAAACTGAGGATATTTCCCTACGATTTGCAAACAACAAATCCTAATAGTTCTTTAGAAAACTCTTAGAGCCATTAGAACGGCTGATCTTGTGCAATGCTCTCCACCGTTGTTTTTTTCCCAATGCTAATGACTGGCGGCTGTGACGCAATCGCTCTTGTCGAAAGCGTGCAGACGACACAAAACACATCTGCTCGCAGTGGCGATACAATCCAAACTGATTCAAGTTTTGTTGAGAGGCTTGTTTCTACCTGTTTTCGTTTGTAGTTTTTTCACTAATGGGCGGTCCTAACGGCTATAAAAATAGCCGCATACAGAATTTTAATGTCGATTATTTCATTTCGGATTTGCATATTTTATTGAAAGAAACTATCAATATGCTGTAGGGATTCGTTTCCAGCATTCAGAAGAGTCAAATTTCGTAATTCTCTACGACATTAAACTCTGGAACATTTTTCGCAAAAAAAGGCTTCACTTGATCTCAATTACTGTGAATTTCACACAGCGAAAAGTGCACAAATCTAAGCAAACTGTTCTTGATTTGCCGTAAACTGAGGATATTTCCCTACGATTAGCGAACAACAAATCCTAATTGTTCTTTAGAAAACTTTTAGAGCCATTAGAACGTCTGATATTGTGCAATGCTCTCCACCGTTGTTTTTTCCCAATGCTAATGACTGGCAGCTGTGACGCAATCGCTCTTGTCGAAAGCGTGCAGACGACACAAAACACATCTGCTCGCAGTGGCGATTGAATCCAAACTGATTGAATTTTTGTTAAGAGATTTCCTTTTATGTGATTTCGTTTGTAGCTTTTTCACTAATGGTCGGTCCTAACGGCTATAAAAATAGCAGCATACAGAATTTTATTGTCGATTATTTCATTTCGGATTTGCATAATTTATTGAAAGAAACTATCAATATGCTGTAGGGATTCGTTTCTAGCATTCACAAGGACCAAATTGAGGAACTCACTGCGATATTCACCACTTTTCGGAACATTTTTCCCGGACGATTTGTTGTACAGCAGCAGCTATTTTGTTCTCTTCCTTAGAACGCGTTCTGATTGGCTGGTGTTGACATGGAGCAAATGAGACAGATTTTTCAATAGTGTACTATTGAAATACTTCAATGCATTTGCTATACACGTTTAAGGCCATCGTCCAAGTACCATGCGCGCGGGTGGTTTTAGGAAATTTTCGATGGAAATTTCGAAAAATTTGACAAAACCAAAAACATACAGACCTTCGAAATACTTTTATCTATCTACAGGGTGAAAATGACTGGAAAATTCGGAGGATTTTACGAGTCTTATCAAAAATAGCGCTGAAAAAATGAGCTTTTTTTGTAATTTTTCACAATTATTTGAAAAAATAATTCGATGGAATGAAATTTTTTTTTCAAAAAAAACCTCATGCTGGCAACAAGGATCACATTCGAAAACATTTTTGGAAAACCTTTTCACGCTTTTCATGGAAAATCAACGAATTTCATATAACCGATTTCGTGGAAATTTTTGAAATTCGTGGATTTTCTATGAAAAGCGTGAAAAGGTTTTCCAAAAATGTGTCCGAATGTAATCTGTGTATCCATAATAAAGTTTATTTGATAAAAAAAGTTTATGTCATCGCTTTATTTTTCCAGATAATTGTGAAAGATCACAAAAACACTCATTTTTCAGAGCTATTTTTGATAAGACTCGGAAAATCCTCGGAATTTTCCAGCCATTTTCACCCTGTAGATAGATAAATGTATTTCAAAGGTCTGTATGTTTTTGGTTTTGGCAAATTTTTCAAAATTTCCATCGAAAATTTCCTAAAACCACCCGCGCGCATGGTACTTGGACGATGGCCTTAAATTGAAAAATTTCCATATACAGGGTCCGGCACTCGAAGTGTAACCAATTAAAAAGGCCATAAATTCAGTTTGGAAAATTACTTTTACTTAATTCAAAGTACAAAATGTGTAAAAATAATACAAAATTAGGAATCAATTCACTTTTGCTCGATATGACCACCTTTTCCCTTGACTTAATGACTTGAGAGAGTGAAGGTGTTGCTTCGTTTGGCCGAATGTGACTTGCAGGTATTTTGGCCCACTCGCGGACAATAACTTTTTTCAGCGCCTCGTGACTGGTGTATCTTTTAGTTCGGACTTTGCTCTCCAAAAATGGCCCAAAGAGAATAATCCATTGGATTCGCATCTGGTGAATTCGAGAGCCATTGTGTGGACGTGATGAAGTTCGGAACGTTGTTTTTCAGCCATTATTGGTTCACTCGAGCTTTGTGAGACGGTGCCGAGTCCTGCTGAAACGTCCATGGTCTGCCACCGAAATGTTTGTCTGCCCACGGCTTCAAAGCAACCTCCAGAATACTTTCCCGATAATATGTCGCATTTACCTTGACGCCAGGCTCGATGAAAACGATTGGAGAGCGCCCATCTGCGGTTACAGCGGCCCAAACCATTATCTGTTGCAGGTGCTGCCTCCTGGTGGCCAATCGATGACTCAAATTCTCGTATGAACGGTCGGTCAAGTAAACCCTATCGTTTTGAGAGTTTACGAATTGCTCAATTGGAAAAATTTTCTCGTCAGAAAATACAATGTTCGGAAATGCTTTCGGCCAAACGAAGCAACTCCTTCGCTCTCTCAAGTCATCAAGTCAAGGCAAAAGATGGTGATATCGAGCAAAAGTGAATTGATTCTGAATTTTTTATTATTTACCAAAACTTCCATGTGTATGTCTCCATACACCGCGTGAGATCAGACATAAAACGAATTTCAACGTTGAGCCTTGTTTTTTGTTATTTTGTTATTAAGGCCATCGTCCAAGTACCATGCGCGCGGGTGGTTTTAGGAAATTTTCGATGGAAATTTCGAAAAATTTGCCAAAACCAAAAACATACAGACCTTTGAAATACATTTATCTATCTACAGGGTGAAAATGGCTGGAAAATTCGGAGGATTTTCCGAGTCTTATCAAAAATAGCTCTGAAAAATGAGTGTTTTTTTGATCTTTCACAATTATCTGGAAAAATAAAGCGATGACATAAACTTTTTTTTTCAAATAAACTTTATTATGGATACACAGATTACATTCGGACACATTTTTGGAAAACCTTTTCACGCTTTTCATAGAAAATCCACGAATTTCAAAAATTTCCACGAAATCGGTTATATGAAATTCGTTGATTTTCCATGGAAAGCGTGAAAAGGTTTTCCAAAAATGTTTTCGAATGTGATCCTTGTTGCCAGCATGAGGTTTTTTTTGAAAAAAAAATTTCATTCCATCGAATTATTTTTTCAAATAATTGTGAAAAATTACAAAAAAAGCTCATTTTTTCAGCGCTATTTTTGATAAGACTCGTAAAATCCTTCGAATTTTTCAGTCATTTTCACCCTGTAGATAGATAAAAGTATTTCAAAGGTCTGTATGTTTTTGGTTTTGTCATATTTTTCGAAATTTCCATCGAAAATTTCCTAAAACCACCCGCGCGCATGGTACTTGGACGATGGCCTTAAGCCATGTTTATTTAAAATTTATATTTTACAATTCAAGATCTAAATGGAATTCTAGTGCTGAAATATTTACATAATTTTCACATTGATTTATTTAACTAATATATGACAAAAAAATTTTCATAATTTTTGCTCTCGTGTTTTTTGGCACACCTTCTAAAGTTGGTATGATCAACTTTGAAAACGAAAATCTTCTCCAGCCGTTACAGAGTCTTGTAAGTACTCGTTGGAATGTTGTCAATGCCTTCGCTACTCGTCGACACTCACTGTACTTATGATGTATTGTTTTTACAGATGTATTACAGTGGAGGCAGATTTCTTCGTCTACTCGTCGCATTCTAAAGAACAGTTGTCGATGTAGAATTTTCCTGTTGATGGTGAGGTACATATCACTTCGTTGCTGCGATGAAAGCTCTCGTGTGTGATGTATATTATGCCAGACCCGTCGCCATTCTGCTTCTGGTTTCTCTCTTTCTACCTTTGGTTCTTCAGTTTCTTCTACGTAAGCCTTGTGAATTATACGTGTGGATAAGTTTTGGTGGATTTCAACAGGTAGGATTTGGAGTTGTTGATAGATCAGTTTTAGACAGGGACAGTCACCGGGTATAGGGTTTGGTTCAGATACATTCTGTATGTACGATTTGTAGAACGGGATTTAATCGATCTCCTTGAGATGACGTATAATAAAGAGAGATTTGCATTTAAACGCCGGAAGCTGAAGTTTGAGTCCACCCTGTTCACGTTCACGGGCAAGCTGTTGTATTGGTACCCGGGCTATAAGCCCTCGCCATAAATGTGCCCATGACTGAAGTCATCTTCGCAATGTGTACGTTTGACGGTTGAAGAATGGACGCAAGGTACAAGATTCTGGATGTGCCGAAAGTGTTTAGAAGTGTTACCTTTTGAATTAGCGTGAGAGAACGTAATGAGTGCAGCCATAGAAGTTGCGTGAGTTTTTTCACCGCATCGTCCCAGTTTAATTTGGTCATTAGACGGATAGAATTAGCGTATTTCACGCCCAGCACTTTAACCATATTCTCTGTTCGCAACCATGGAACATCTAAACATGTACCGTCAGTGAGACCTACATTGATTGATGTTGTCTTCGAAAGATTAAGTTTTGCTCCAGACACACGAGAGAAACGTGTAAAGATTGTGCGTATTCTCTCGATTTTTTCCACGGTTGTGGCGATGACAGTGATGTCATCTGCATACGCTACAATTAAGTCGTTTCCATATACACGCTCGAGTTGTGTTAATAGTGGTGCGATGTATAGAGAGAAGCAGAGAGACGATAGTGGATTTCCTTGAGGAACCGAACGTTGTATTAGAAATGGTACCGATGCATGACCGTTCACGAGTAATCGCGAATACGTTAATTCTGCAAAACGTTCGAGTAAGGATACCAGTCTGCTGGCTGCTCGGCCATTCATGGAAGTTGACCATCAATGTCAACTTCCCTCTCTGAGCAGCCTAGATAGCCGTGTAGTGTCGGTAGCGGTTTCCCAACTGGCTAAGAATAACGCTACGGTCCACCTGTACCGGTGGTATAAGTCCACCAAACAGGTAAGCCGTGTGGCATCCGGCGGAATTATTTTTTACCAAGAATTGATCCACTGGTTTCCTGTTCCATGTCGTAAAAGGCCACAAAAATAGGAACTCCTAAGCCAAGGTGTATTTCCGTGCCGATGGCTGAATGGCTGCAGGAGGTTAAACAATGCAGTCGTGAACGGAATATCTTGGGGTGTTCCCTTACTGTGTTAAGCGAAGCTCTGGCACAGTGGACGACTTCTTTCTTCGCAACTCGTGGGTTTTAAATGATAATAACATTTAAAAAAATCCTTACATGGTTCGCTATAGGCGATTATAAGCCAATATATTTGGTTTCTTGTAGTTGTTGTACGGTTGGTGCTGGAGGTGGAATGTTCGTTACTCTAATTTATAATGGTTAGAGTGGCACAAATCAATCTTCAGCATAGACGTACAGCAACTATGAATCTATCAAGACTTCTTCAAGAAGGTAAAGCTTCTATAGCTTTGGTTCAAGAACCATATTTCCAAAAGGGAAACTTCTACGTTGGAAAATTGTTAAACCCAGTCTTTGTTGCCTTCAACAAGATCGGTATGACTAATCCACGTGAAATGCCTCGAGCATGCATACTTGCAAATAGTGCTCTCGATGTTTCTCTCATATCGGAGCTCACAACTCGGGATATTTGTGCTGTCACAGTTGGTATGACTATTGATGGCCTAGACAGGAAATATGTCTATTGTTCGGCATATTTACCGCATAACCAACCTTCGCCAAGCGATGACTTCAAAAAGGTTGTATCATACTGCTGCAAGAGTGATATACCGCTTGTAATCGGCAGTGACATAAATGCGCACCATATCATTTGGGGCAGCACAGATATAAATTCGAGAGACTCTGATATGATGGAATTTGTGAGCAGTACAAACCTGCACATAGTCAATGCTGGAAACCGCCCAACTTTTGCGAGATCTGGAAGAGAGGAGGTTTTGGACGTAACTCTCTGCTCTGATAGAATTGCGCATGAGTTGGTGAATTGGCTCGTCTCCGATGAGCTCGAACCTTCGTTGTCTGATCATAAGTACATATTCTTTGATCATTCAAACGTTAAATTTGATATTATCACATATCGTAATCCCAAATCTACAAACTGGGACCTCTATGAAGAGGGCTTGGCGACTAGATTTTACGGGTACCAACCAACAATTGAAACCCCAATTGATTTGGAAAATGTTGTCGACGAGACAAATTCACTCATAGTTGCAGCATATGAAGAGGCTTGTCCACTTCGGATTGTGCGAGCTACTAGAGGAACTCCTTGGTGGAATGCTGAACTTGCTAGACTAAGGAAACTATGCAGAAGAGCTTGGAACCACCGACGCAGAGATGGGTCGGAGGCATTCGTGTTGGCTCGAAGGGCTTACAAAAATGCTCTTCGATCGTCTGAGCGAAGTGGTTGGAAAAGCCAAAGGGTATGAACATTTCAAACATGTTTTGAAGAAAGTACTTACTTTAAGTCTTGCGACTGGATATATTCCAAGAGCCTGGCAGGAAATAATTGTCAAATTTATTCCCAAAGGCGGTCGCGACACTTATGAGGAAGCGAAGAGTTTCAGGCCTATTAGTCTTAGCTCATTTCTTCTTAAAACAGTGGAACGCATAGTCGATCACTATATCAGGAATGTTAGTCTGGGCGTGCATCCGCTACATGGAATGCAACATGCTTACCAGCGTGGAAAGTCCACTACAACCCTGTTACATGATGTTGTGTACAACATTGAAAAAGCTTTCTCACAAAAGCAATCTTGCTTGGGAGTTTTCCTAGATATTGAAGGTGCCTTTGATAACGTGTCTTTCAATTCAATTCTGGAAGCAGCCCGTGGTCATGGATACCTTCAAGTATCACAAATTGGATACACGCAATGCTTAGCAATCGACTTCTTTGTTCATCGCTTCGGCAAGCAGAGATTAGAAAGCTGAGTGTCTGTGGGTGTCCTCAAGGTGGTGTACTATCCCGACTTTTATGGAACCTAGTCGCTGATGGTTTGTTAAGGAAACTTAATAACCTTGGATTTCCGACTTATAGTTTTGCCGACGATTATCATATATTGTTGACCGGTATAAGCATTAACACTCTCTTTGATTTAATGCAGCAAGCCCTGCGATCTGTTGAACAATGGTGTTGTCAGGTTGGATTGTCTGTAAATCCGGGCAAAACATCAATGGTGCTGTTCACTCATCGTAGGATAATCACAGGAGCTCGTCCGTTACAGTTCTTCGGTTCAGAGGTCACTGTGGTCGTTCAAGTTAAATACGTCGGGGTTATTCTTGACTCAAAACTGAATTGGTCTGCTCACACTGACTTCAGGATTAAGAGAGCTTGTATGGCTTTCGGCCAATGCAGACGAGCTTTTGGAAAATCATGGGGACTCAAACCCAGATATATTCATTGGATCTACACAACTATTGTTAGACCAATTTTAGCATATGGTTGTCTTGTATGGTGGCAGAAAGGAGAAGTCGCGACAGTTCAGTCAAAGCTAAATCATCTCAAAAGGATGGTCCTAATGGCGATGACAGGAGCATTCACGACAACTCCTACTGCTGCTCTAGAGGCGCTACTGTGCATTAAACCACTACATGTGTTCCTAAAACAAGAAGCATTATCTTGTGCATACCGTCTTAGGGTTACAGGGCTTTGGAACAGTAACCCATTAGATTATGCTACCAGCCACACTCGCTTGTGGTCTCAAATGGTTACATGGGATGAGTATTTACTCGCTCCTAGTGACCTAACTCTCACATGCAGTTTTCCTTTCAAAACATTCCATGTGAGCTATCCTCTTCGTGAGGAATGGTTGTCTGGTTGTCTGGAACGACAACTTGATGAACACATAGTTTGTTATACGGACGGTTCTCTGTTGAATGGTCGTGCTGGTGCTGGTGTCTACTGTCGTGAAATGAGGCTGGAGCAGTCTCTTTCACTTGGTAGATACTGTACTGTGTTCCAAGCAGAAATCTACGCGATTCTGTGTGGAGTACAATCGGCACTTCAGCAGAGGATCTGTGGTAAACGAATTTATTTTTGTTCCGACAGTCAGGCAGCCTTAAAAGCACTCAGTTCGAATGACTCACGGTCGAATCTAGCGATCGCATGTCGAACTCAAATTGAAGACCTCAGCATTTCAAATGCTGTTTACTTCTTATGGGTACCCGGTCATTCTGGTATTACTGGAAATGAATGGGCTGATGAGTTGGCTAGAGCTGGTGCAACGAATGATTTCGTTGGTCCTGAACCAGCTTTACCACTTTCAACTAGTTGGATAAAGCACAAGATTCGTTCTTGGGCTGCATCCAAACATGCCAGCTACTGGCGCAGCTTGCAAACTTGCGCTCAGACAAAAGCATTTCTACCAGATTTAAATCTGAAAATGTCAAAGTGTCTACTGCATTTCTCCAAGCAACATTGCAGTATTCTGGTCAGAGCTCTGACTGGACATTGCAAACTCAATTATCACATGGCTACTATTCAACGTGCTGAGTATTATTCGTGTGATTTGTGTGAATGCGATTATGGTACTTCATATCATCTTATATGTAACTGTCCCGCATTGACGCAGCTACCTATCCGGGTTTTTGGTTCTCCATACATGGTTGAGTCTGTGTATGCGGAGCTAAAATTGAAGGATATTCTCTCGTTTCTCACCCAATGTGGTAAGGAGCTATAGTCAGAAGGGTTCATCGTTCTTCCTGGAGTGAATGAATCCCTTCTGTATTCACCTTAAATAGGGTTTAGCAGATTGTTTGGCATCCTTTAGGGGGTGCCGAATTTACTTCTGCTCGTACATACTGCGAATCGTTCTGCATTCTTCCGGGAGTTCAGAATGGTGTCGCTTTTGTAAGATCTCTAAATCCTCTCGGGGGTTGGAGGTTTTATTAACAGCAGACTGTTCGGGACCTCGTAGAGGTTCAGAATTTACTTCTGCTTCCACTAAATGTGATCCTCAGCAGATTGTTCGGCATCCCTTAGGGGTGCAGAATTTACTTCTGCTTTTATGTGTTTTTGTATCGTCAATTTTTCCCATCCTCCTAGTCCAACCCTTACCATTTCCTTTCAATCCTTCCCTCTTATATATCGGGAAAATGATGCTAAAAACAAATTGATGGCAAGGCACAAATCTCCAAATATCAAGGGGAACGTGCCATTTGAGTCAATTTGTTCTGATTCCTGATTCCTGAAGGATACCAGTCTTGAGTTGATACCGAGTGAGCGCATGTTGCCGAATAGAAATGTTCGGTCCACCCGATCGAACGCGTGGTCTAAATCGAACGATATTAGTTTTGCTCTCTGTTTACGTGTGATCAGCTGTGCGATTCTGTCTTTTAGAGAGAGAGCGTTGCTTGGAAAATGTTGTTATCGGAGTTGGAGCATTTTTGGGTTGCACCTAAAATCCGATGAGAACTCACGACTCTTTCGAGTCGTGTTTTGAGAATACGGCAGAGTAGCTTATAGTCATAGTTTATGAGAGAGATCGGTCTATATGAGCGTGTAAAGTTACATGTCCATTTTTTCTTCGCTAGCACTTTGAAGTTTGAAGTCATAGCCTCGTTTAAGATGAGATTCAGTTCTCGGTGTATGACATCAAACGTTCTTAGGTAGAATTCTCTCGGAAGACCATCTGTACCTGGAGATTTTATCGGGGCGCTCGTTTTAATTGTCAGAAGTATTTCGGCTGTTGTTATTTCTCTCATGGTCGCATCATTCGTTACATCGTTTTCTGGTACCATTCTATCACATGTGAAATCTGTATCCCGATCGTTTGTGGTTTCGCCCATCGCGTACAAGCTTCGGAAGTATTCCAGCATGTGCTGTTCGATGTCTTCGGAGTGTTCTATTATCTCGTCGTTCTCAGTCTGCAGATTAGCGATGATCGTTCGTTTTTTCCTTCTCTCTCCTAGCTGGAATGTAGACAGCGGTTCTCCAGCAATATACGTCTCGTTAATGCGGACGAACATGTGAGTGAACTCTTTCTGATGTGTCAGCATTTGTGCTTTTATTTGGTTGATGGTTTTTAGCGTGCTTGGGTTTTGGTAATACCGATCGTACGTTATGCGAAGTTGAGCGTAAAGTCTTTGATGCTCGTGGTAGAAATCGTCAAATGCCAGCTTAGATACCCATCTGAAAAACGATTTTATTTTCGGTTTGGCGAATTTCAGCCACCATTCCATCCACGATTGAAAGTTCCGACGCTGGCGAGTCCAGTATTGCCACTTAATTCGAAATTCGTTGATATTTTCTGCTGACAAAAGATGTGGACGGAGTGACCAATATCCGCGTCCCGGTTCTCTGCCGAGGTACGGAAGGCATATTCTAACCGTGACGGCTTTGTGGTTCGTAAAAGAACATACGTGGGTGTTTACGTTCCTAAGTTGGTTAGGCAGACTCGAGCTGATGTAAACACGATCGAGCCTTGACGTCGAGTTGTGTATTACATATGTTGGCTCGGATACTTGTGGATATAGCTTAACCCACGTATCGAGTAGTTGCATCTGTTGAACGGTAGCCTGGAGAGCGAGACTCTTGTTATTACCGGTTGTATCGCATTGCCGAAGGACACAATTAAAATCTCCTGCTAGAATCACGTGCTCGGTCGGATGCCGAAGATAGTAAGCTAGTGTGTTATTGAAAAACGTTTCTCTGTCAGCTCTCATAGCCGAACCCGACGGCGCGTATATATTGCATATAGTTGTGTTATTTATACGCAACGCTATAAGGCGACCATCGAGGCTTTTCTCGACGTTGGAGAATCGAATGTGTTCCTTCAGAGCAATTGCCGTTCCTCTTCGCGCGTGATCTACATTACATATGACGTTATAACCAGACACAGAGAGTTGTTCATTTTGCACCTATTGTAAAAAAACGATGTCGAGATCTAACGTGCGGATGAAACTCTGGAGGGCGTTTAGTTTGGTTGTATTAGTGATTGTGTTTATGTTGATTGTAGCAATATCATAGCTGCTGTACTCCATTACGAAACCATATTATCTTCTACCGTTTCGTCGTCATCGTCTTGACGTGGTTTTTTACCTGGTGGACGACGGAGAGAGCGGCGGCTGCTAGTAGAGGTTGTTGATCGGTCTGATTCGTTACCATCGGTTTTGAATTCGCCAGTTACTGGTCTGCGTTGCGAGTCTCCAGAACTTATTGGTATTGCCTGCAGGTTCGCGAGCTTGAGGGTATCGTCTCTCGATTTCCCTCGACGACCATGGTCGAGTACCGTTTGTTTTTGGATTTGTTGTGAGTTTGTCGTGTGTGTTTCTGAGTCAGCACGTCTTATCTGAGTTTCCGAGGCTTCTGGGAAAGATAGTATAGGGACCGACGGTTTTTTGAAGGTTTGGTTTTTGGGTGAAAACTGTGGCTGTGTTGATTTCGGCTTTGCCGCTTTTTTGGTGACATTTGCATACGACTCGTTAGTCTGTTCTGACTCGAATTTTTGCACAAGGAGTTTTGTCGTGAATACGACTTACTTTACTATGGGGTGCCTTTTCAAAATTTACCCTTTGAGAGAGTGATAAGTTTTTGATCATGAATATCTCTTGTTGTATCTAACGAATCAACATAATTTTTGCTACATGCCATCGGAAATATGATCACAATTTTATGATAAAATTTTCAGTTGTGTGACATAATCTCAAATAATTCAAAATTAAACTTTTCTGAAATGTTTGGTATAAACGAGTATCAAAGAGGATAATTCATAAGGCGCGTTTGCCTTTCTCGTATTTTGAAAGCTCATAGCTCAGTGATCTGTGAAAGGATTTATATAATCTAACTACCAATAGAATCGAAAGTTTTCAACTTAAACGTGTATTGCCAAAGCATTGAAGTATTTCAATAGTACACTATTGAAAAACCTGTCTCATTTGACCCATGTCAACACCAGCCAATCAGAAAGCGTTTTGAGGAAGAGAACAAAATATCTGCTGCCGTACAACAAATCGTTCGAGAAAATGTTCCGAACAGTGCTTAATATCGTAGTGGGTTCACCAATTTGGTCCTTCTGAAAGGCAGGAATGAATCCCGTACAGCATCCTGATAGTTTCTTTCAATGAATTATGCAAATCCGAAATGAAATAATCTACATTAAAATTTTATATGCTGCTATTTTATAGCCGTTAGGACCACCCATTAGTGAAAAAGCTACAGCGAAAAGAAACCTCTTAACAAAAATTGGATCAGTTTGGATTCTATCGCCACTGCGAGCAGATATATTTTGTGTCGTTTGCAAAGCTAATTTCGCTTCTGACAAGAGCGATTACGTCACAGCTGCCAGTCGTTTGCACTGATGAAAAAACAACGGTGAAGAGCATTACACAAAATCAGCCGTTCTAATGGCTCTAAAGGTTTTCTAAAGAACTATAAGGATTTATTGTTTGCAAATCGAAGGTTAAAAACTTCAGTTTAGTGCAAATCTAGAAAGAACAGTTTGGTTAAATTTGTGCACTTTTCGCTGTGTGAAATTCACAGTAATCGAGATCAAGTGAAGCCTTCTTTGTGTTTGCGAAAAATGTGAAAAAATGGAATGCTGGCATAGTTCATACAATTGATCAACTAATTGATATTCGGAAGTGTTAAGGAACATGTCAGTTGTTTTCGTATTCCCGACATCCAGTTATGTCTCTGACATTACCTACCCGCCTTTTTTGTTCTGGACACATGATATACCACTGTGTACGAACTCACTACAGTGGCGACAAGTTTGCTGTTAACCATGGTATTGGACCGCTGTACATTCTCCGTCTATAGTGACAAAAGAAGGAATGTGCTTTTTAACAAGCATTTTCGCCACTCGCACTCCTGTCGAGATGCCGCCGAAAACGAATTTCTCGTCTCACATTATTTCGTTGACCGAAAGTACGTCACCGTAGTCTCGCAGGAACTCGGTAATTTTTTCATTGGTTACGTCTTCAGAAAGATCGAATAGCTTCACTTCCACTGCTCCATCTTCCATTGTTATCCTTAGTTTGTATATCTTCCCTTCGATCGGTCTCATGAATATTATCGTGTTTTTGAACTACGTTTTGTGCTATCGTAAGTTCACTGACCTTAACGAAGGCACATCCCAGACTTCTGCTTGGTTGGATACGCACTACTTGCTCTTTTTGTAGCTCGAGGATCTCGCTCACGAAACTATAAAGCTCCTCGTAGGATGGCTTCCGCGGAAGTTGTGAAAAATTAATGCGGAACGTATTTTCGCGTCGTCTCATTACGCCTCTTTTCACGCCGACTCGATACGATACAAAAGTGTAAAGCTTTTGGCGACTTATCGCCGAAAACAAAATATCTAGAAAATTATCCGTGCACGACTTCTAAGTTTGGTAAACGTGTCTACTCTACATGGAAGTTGAGCGCTAACTGAGGAGAAACTGTTCTTTATGGTAAGCCATTTTCTGATTGAAGAGAGTAGAACAGCTACCGATGAGAGCATACGGGTACATCCACGAGAGAAAATGTCATGAGATCTATGACATTTTTATCCGCTGCAGTCACGGCAAAGTTCATTCGGCGACAGCTACCATTTGTGCGGTTTGACTGTCCGCTTTTTCGTGTCATTATTCAGTACCGTTCGCAACCCTGCCCCTGAACACATCCACTGAGCATATTCCGTATTTTTATGTGTCGGTTTTGTGCGATAGGATTTGTGCGACGATACGTTCAATTTATGCGGCTGGGACATTGAGCGTCTTGTTTTAGCACCTTAATGCTTAATGCTCGTTCATACCGAACATTTAAGAAAACTTACGTTTTACGTTAGTTGTGGTTATCTCATACTACTGAAAATTTTATCATGAAGTGCTGACCATATTTCCGATGACATGGCGAAAAAGTACAGGTGTGCAATGTCAGCGACATAACTGGTTGTCGTGAATGTGAATAAAATTGACACTCTTTCTTTATACTACCGAATATTAATTAGTTGATCGATTGTGTGAATTGTGCAAGTTTTGCTCTTTTACATTACTAGAATTTGAAACGTTACACCTAACTTAAAGTACAGATTAATCATTCTGACACACGAGTATTACGAAATAACCAGTATAGTTTTTTTATGATAAACTAATGGTGCTTCATAAAAGAACCTTTTATGAAGGCGTTCGTGATGGAGAGTGGCGAGTTGAGTTCAAATTCCGATGGATACCATTGACTTCCGCTGGATATCGCTGACTTCCGTCATCTATTTCCAGGCTGACCTGTTGTCTGTGGTTGCTATACTGATATGTGTTCTGTTGGAGTCTCCTGCTTCTTCCACTTGCGCTAACAAGCTTTGTATTTCGCTTTGAGATTCCTCGATCGCACCATAATCAACTGGATGACAATGACAGTTAAATTCGAAATGAATGGCTTCTGAGTCGGTGCTATGCATTTTTTATAGCAAATCAGCAGAATGTTTACTACAAACTACAACTAATTGAAAAATGGGCCGTATACAGTATAGTGAAGTGAAATTTCGCATAATTTTTTGGGGTATAAAATTATGGTTCTAAATTACACCTTAGAGAATTTTTAAGTCGATTATTTCATTTCGGATTTCAGTAAAAGAGGCTATCAAAATGTTGTACGAGATTAATTTCTGGTATCCCAGAATAGCCAAATTGTATAATTCTCTAAGATATTAAACACTGGTCGGATATAAATGATTTTAAACACTGTTGCGAATTAAGCACTGTGAAAATTGCAAAATAACTAATCAAATTATTTTAGTTTTGCACTACACTGCTAATTTCAATTTTCGATTCACAAAGAAGCAATCTTTATAGTTCTTTAAATAACATTTAGAGCCATTAGAACGGCTGATTTTATATAATGTTGTCCACTTTTCGTTTTCTTTCTCACCAATGCAAACGACCACAAGCTCTGTTGCATGATGCAATCGCTCATGTTTGAGTTGAAACTAGCTTTGTGTACAAACCGCAACACATCCGCTCGTAGTTCTCATTTTTCTCAAGAAGTTTCTTTTTATGTGGTTTCGTTTGTAGCTTTTTCACAAATGGGCGGTTCCAACGACGAATTTTGACGTCAATTATTTCATTTCGGATTTGCATATTTCATTGGAAGAAACTATCAAGATGCTGTACAGTATTCATTGCTGCCTTTTAGAAGGACCAAATTGTGGAATTCTCTACGATATTTAGCACAGTTCGGAACATTTTTTTCGAACAATTTTCGCACAGCGAAAAGTGCACAAAGTAAATCAAATTATTTTGGATTTTCACTAAACTGATGATTTTTGCCTTCGATTTACAAAGAAGTAATCTTAATAGTTCTTTAGATAACATTTAGAGCCATTAGAACGGCTGATTTTATATAATGTTGTCCACTTTTCGTTTTCTTTCTCTAGAATGCAAACGACCAGAAGCTCAGTTGCATGATGCAATCGCTCTTGTTTGAGTTGAAACTAGCTTTGCGTACAAACCGCAACACATCCGCTCGCAGTGCCAAAAGATGCGGAACTATTTTAATGCGTCTTCTCGTCTTGAGGACCGGAAGGCAAATGAGAACTACGACCTGAGCGTTTGAGGTTTTTAATTAGGCGCTCTCCGATGCCGCTGTTTGAATGCGTCTTCTCGCCCCGACGTCTGCTTCCATCCAACGCACAAGAAGAAATGATCGATTTTCATTTTTTTACATTCAATATTTTATTTATTATCCATTTTTTGTCAACATTTATATACAGTGGCTACAATATTTTAGTGATACAGTTTATAACTTTACATCTATGGTATTATCTGCTTAGTCCATGTTTTAATTTTTTATTTCTTATTGTTTCAATCCTAAATTGTTAGTGAATTTTATTTCATGTTTCGATTTATATCCTTGAAATTGTATATTTTTATCTACTTAACCTAAACTAACCTAAACTAACTCTAGCTGTAAAGCGCTTTAATAATGGCATGTTCAGAAATTGAACATTATTTTTGAATTTATTTTGTGTGTTTTCAAATTTCTGCTCGATTGTTTCTATTTCAGCAACTGTATGAACATAAGAAGTTCTGCATACTCAATGACTGGATAAACTATTTGCCTATAAACAGCTAGTTTGTTTTGAGTTGATAATTTAGATTTTCTGTTAATCAATGGGTCGAGAGATCTCAATAAAATGTTGCATTTTATGCATCCATGATCAGTCCTAGATAAACTGCCTCATTCAATCTATTTCAGAGCCACTTATTTTAATTTTGTTATTCTCAGGTGGGTAAAGGAGATTTAGAGTGGGAAAATATGACAGCTTGAGTTTTTGTTCCGTTGATGCATATTTTCCAACTGCTGAAATAATCAACGTACATCCATTCCTCTCTGCATTTTGTTTATTAATGAACGAATTACGCGGTCTTTGTAGATGACGGAGGTATCATCGGCAAACAGTGAGTGTACGCCATCACCCGGAAGTGCCGGAATATCTGACGTGAAAATATTGAATAATATTGGACCAAGGACACTACCTTGAGGAACACCAGCGGGAGCACACACATTTATCCGATGATAAGTTGTTAACAAAGACTTCGAAACTTCTGTTTGACAGATAGTTTTTTACCCGGTGAACGACCGCAACTTGGTTAAAACCGGGTATAAATAAACGATATAATAATAAGATAGTTTTTTACTATCTTGACTAGATAGGTTGGCAAGTTGAGATGATGCATTTTATGAATTAGGCCATCGTGCCAGATATTGTCGAACGCTTTTACCACGTCTAACAAAATCATGCCAGATGTTTTCGAAACAGCTTTATTTCTTGAGAGAGTGTTATTGACTTTGACCAACTGGTGAATAGTAGAACGACCTTTTCTAAACCCAAATTATTCTTTCGGAAAAGTGTTATTGGTATCTGCAAAATCTAACAAACGAGCCAGGATTGTTTTTTCGAACATTTTGGACAGTGAAGATAAGAGACTGATCGGACGATAGCTCTTCGGACAGGTGGGATCCTTTCCAGGTTTTTTTTATTGGGATCACTTTGGCCACATTCCAACTAGAGGGAAAGTTGCTAAGGACCAAATATTGATTGAAAATAGATGCAAAATGTTGGAAAAATCTAACACTAAGGTGTTTGAGCTCTATGTTGAAAATAGAGTCAGCACCCGGAGCTTTCATATTTTTTTACCTATCGATGGATGTTTTCAATTCTTCTTCTGTGATTCTGTGATTAGCAGCAAATATGGAAGGCACTCTATCAACAGTTTCGACAGTGGCTGAAACAGTAGTTTCATAAGGGCTGACCATGTCTTGACTGAGACAAGAGGAACTAACATTATGTTGACCTAAAGCAGTAGCTTTTTCAACCGGTGTTATGAGCAAACAGTCATCCAGACGAAGAGGTGGTATCGGTTTCGGCTTGTTTTTAAGAAGTTTAGACAATTTCCAAAAAGGTTTAGAATAATTATCTAGCTTACTGTGTAGCGTGCACTACGGTGTTACGGAACTGTCTGCTGTATCGTTTCCCAGATCTACGAACAAGTGTCACGGCAAAGTTCATTCGGCGACAGCTACCATTTGTGCGGTTTGACTGTCCGCTTTTTCGTGTCATTATTCAGTACCGTTCGCAACCCTGCCCCTGAACACATCCACTGAGCATATTCCGTATTTTTATGTGTCGGTTTTGTGCGATAGGATTTGTGCGACGATACGTTCAATTTATGCGGCTGGGACATTGAGCGTCTTGTTTTAGCACCTTAATGCTTAATGCTCGTTCATACCGAACATTTAAGAAAACTTACGTTTTACGTTAGTTGTGGTTATCTCATACTACTGAAAATTTTATCATGAAGTGCTGACCATATTTCCGATGACATGGCGAAAAAGTACAGGTGTGCAATGTCAGCGACATAACTGGTTGTCGTGAATGTGAATAAAATTGACACTCTTTCTTTATACTACCGAATATTAATTAGTTGATCGATTGTGTGAATTGTGCAAGTTTTGCTCTTTTACATTACTAGAATTTGAAACGTTACACCTAACTTAAAGTACAGATTAATCATTCTGACACACGAGTATTACGAAATAACCAGTATAGTTTTTTTATGATAAACTAATGGTGCTTCATAAAAGAACCTTTTATGAAGGCGTTCGTGATGGAGAGTGGCGAGTTGAGTTCAAATTCCGATGGATACCATTGACTTCCGCTGGATATCGCTGACTTCCGTCATCTATTTCCAGGCTGACCTGTTGTCTGTGGTTGCTATACTGATATGTGTTCTGTTGGAGTCTCCTGCTTCTTCCACTTGCGCTAACAAGCTTTGTATTTCGCTTTGAGATTCCTCGATCGCACCATAATCAACTGGATGACAATGACAGTTAAATTCGAAATGAATGGCTTCTGAGTCGGTGCTATGCATTTTTTATAGCAAATCAGCAGAATGTTTACTACAAACTACAACTAATTGAAAAATGGGCCGTATACAGTATAGTGAAGTGAAATTTCGCATAATTTTTTGGGGTATAAAATTATGGTTCTAAATTACACCTTAGAGAATTTTTAAGTCGATTATTTCATTTCGGATTTCAGTAAAAGAGGCTATCAAAATGTTGTACGAGATTAATTTCTGGTATCCCAGAATAGCCAAATTGTATAATTCTCTAAGATATTAAACACTGGTCGGATATAAATGATTTTAAACACTGTTGCGAATTAAGCACTGTGAAAATTGCAAAATAACTAATCAAATTATTTTAGTTTTGCACTACACTGCTAATTTCAATTTTCGATTCACAAAGAAGCAATCTTTATAGTTCTTTAAATAACATTTAGAGCCATTAGAACGGCTGATTTTATATAATGTTGTCCACTTTTCGTTTTCTTTCTCACCAATGCAAACGACCACAAGCTCTGTTGCATGATGCAATCGCTCATGTTTGAGTTGAAACTAGCTTTGTGTACAAACCGCAACACATCCGCTCGTAGTTCTCATTTTTCTCAAGAAGTTTCTTTTTATGTGGTTTCGTTTGTAGCTTTTTCACAAATGGGCGGTTCCAACGACGAATTTTGACGTCAATTATTTCATTTCGGATTTGCATATTTCATTGGAAGAAACTATCAAGATGCTGTACAGTATTCATTGCTGCCTTTTAGAAGGACCAAATTGTGGAATTCTCTACGATATTTAGCACAGTTCGGAACATTTTTTTCGAACAATTTTCGCACAGCGAAAAGTGCACAAAGTAAATCAAATTATTTTGGATTTTCACTAAACTGATGATTTTTGCCTTCGATTTACAAAGAAGTAATCTTAATAGTTCTTTAGATAACATTTAGAGCCATTAGAACGGCTGATTTTATATAATGTTGTCCACTTTTCGTTTTCTTTCTCTAGAATGCAAACGACCAGAAGCTCAGTTGCATGATGCAATCGCTCTTGTTTGAGTTGAAACTAGCTTTGCGTACAAACCGCAACACATCCGCTCGCAGTGCCAAAAGATGCGGAACTATTTTAATGCGTCTTCTCGTCTTGAGGACCGGAAGGCAAATGAGAACTACGACCTGAGCGTTTGAGGTTTTTAATTAGGCGCTCTCCGATGCCGCTGTTTGAATGCGTCTTCTCGCCCCGACGTCTGCTTCCATCCAACGCACAAGAAGAAATGATCGATTTTCATTTTTTTACATTCAATATTTTATTTATTATCCATTTTTTGTCAACATTTATATACAGTGGCTACAATATTTTAGTGATACAGTTTATAACTTTACATCTATGGTATTATCTGCTTAGTCCATGTTTTAATTTTTTATTTCTTATTGTTTCAATCCTAAATTGTTAGTGAATTTTATTTCATGTTTCGATTTATATCCTTGAAATTGTATATTTTTATCTACTTAACCTAAACTAACCTAAACTAACTCTAGCTGTAAAGCGCTTTAATAATGGCATGTTCAGAAATTGAACATTATTTTTGAATTTATTTTGTGTGTTTTCAAATTTCTGCTCGATTGTTTCTATTTCAGCAACTGTATGAACATAAGAAGTTCTGCATACTCAATGACTGGATAAACTATTTGCCTATAAACAGCTAGTTTGTTTTGAGTTGATAATTTAGATTTTCTGTTAATCAATGGGTCGAGAGATCTCAATAAAATGTTGCATTTTATGCATCCATGATCAGTCCTAGATAAACTGCCTCATTCAATCTATTTCAGAGCCACTTATTTTAATTTTGTTATTCTCAGGTGGGTAAAGGAGATTTAGAGTGGGAAAATATGACAGCTTGAGTTTTTGTTCCGTTGATGCATATTTTCCAACTGCTGAAATAATCAACGTACATCCATTCCTCTCTGCATTTTGTTTATTAATGAACGAATTACGCGGTCTTTGTAGATGACGGAGGTATCATCGGCAAACAGTGAGTGTACGCCATCACCCGGAAGTGCCGGAATATCTGACGTGAAAATATTGAATAATATTGGACCAAGGACACTACCTTGAGGAACACCAGCGGGAGCACACACATTTATCCGATGATAAGTTGTTAACAAAGACTTCGAAACTTCTGTTTGACAGATAGTTTTTTACCCGGTGAACGACCGCAACTTGGTTAAAACCGGGTATAAATAAACGATATAATAATAAGATAGTTTTTTACTATCTTGACTAGATAGGTTGGCAAGTTGAGATGATGCATTTTATGAATTAGGCCATCGTGCCAGATATTGTCGAACGCTTTTACCACGTCTAACAAAATCATGCCAGATGTTTTCGAAACAGCTTTATTTCTTGAGAGAGTGTTATTGACTTTGACCAACTGGTGAATAGTAGAACGACCTTTTCTAAACCCAAATTATTCTTTCGGAAAAGTGTTATTGGTATCTGCAAAATCTAACAAACGAGCCAGGATTGTTTTTTCGAACATTTTGGACAGTGAAGATAAGAGACTGATCGGACGATAGCTCTTCGGACAGGTGGGATCCTTTCCAGGTTTTTTTTATTGGGATCACTTTGGCCACATTCCAACTAGAGGGAAAGTTGCTAAGGACCAAATATTGATTGAAAATAGATGCAAAATGTTGGAAAAATCTAACACTAAGGTGTTTGAGCTCTATGTTGAAAATAGAGTCAGCACCCGGAGCTTTCATATTTTTTTACCTATCGATGGATGTTTTCAATTCTTCTTCTGTGATTCTGTGATTAGCAGCAAATATGGAAGGCACTCTATCAACAGTTTCGACAGTGGCTGAAACAGTAGTTTCATAAGGGCTGACCATGTCTTGACTGAGACAAGAGGAACTAACATTATGTTGACCTAAAGCAGTAGCTTTTTCAACCGGTGTTATGAGCAAACAGTCATCCAGACGAAGAGGTGGTATCGGTTTCGGCTTGTTTTTAAGAAGTTTAGACAATTTCCAAAAAGGTTTAGAATAATTATCTAGCTTACTGTGTAGCGTGCACTACGGTGTTACGGAACTGTCTGCTGTATCGTTTCCCAGATCTACGAACAAGTGGCTTAAGTGCCACCTCTTACGAGGACCACTTGTCACGTTCAAAGGTTGCCCGACTAGAAACTCCGCCTCAGAGCGGGTCAGATTACAATAATCTTGGGGAAACGACGGAAGACGCAAACGTCAAAGGGTACTCCGTGTCAAAGGTCGATCCCAACGAATCCGCGAATAGACAACCGATTTTCCCAACCAACTCGCAGATTCCTCACTGGCAGAATCCCCTAAAACAACCAAATAATAGCCAGCGAAGAAACCAGAGTGGGGACTGTTTTCCCGAGCAGTCCAACCCAGAGTACTAAAACACAAAACTATAACGAGACGACCGCGAACCAGAGACCTTTTAACGAGACAAAACTACAGGAATATCACTTCAAATTACAATACAAAATCTTAAGAAACGTGAATCACTATCGAACATTTATTCGACCAACAAACACCTAACGGTTTCTATTTTAATTCGAACATTTATTCGAATTTCCTAATCACTAAAACTATATTCGAACATTAATTCGACACACTACATATATTAACCTAAGTTACTCCTGATTCAGGAATCAGAACAAATTGGCTCAAATGGCACGTTCCCCTTGATATTTGGAGATTTGTGCCTTGCCATCAATTTGTTTTTAGCATCATTTTCCCGATATATAAGAGGGAAGGATTGAAAGGAAATGGTAAGGGTTGGACTAGGAGGATGGGAAAAATTGACGACACAAAAACACATAAAAGCAGAAGCAAATTCTGCACCCCTAAGGGATGCTGAACAATCTGCTGAGGATCACATTTAGTGGAAGCAGAAGGAAATTCTGAACCTCTACGAGGTCCCGAACAGTCTGCTGTTAATAAAACCTTCAACCCCCGAGAGGATTTAGAGATCTTACAAAAGCGACACCATTCTGCACTCTCGGAAGAATGCAGAACGACTCGCAGTATGTACGAGCAGAAGTAAATTCGGTACCCCCAAAGGATGCCAAACAATCTGCTAAACCCTATTTAAGGTGAATACAGAAGGGATTCATTCACTCCAGGAAGAACGATGAACCCTTCTGACTATAGCTCCTTACCACATTGGGTGAGAAACGAGAGAATATCCTTTTGCGGGACAGTTACATATCAGATGATATGAAGTACCACAATCGCATTTACACAAATCACACGAATAATACTCAGCACGTTGAATAGTAGCCATGTGATAATTGAGTTTGCAATGTCCAGTCAGAGCTCTGACCAGAATACTTCAATGATACTTGGAGAAATGCAGTAGACACTTTGACATTTTCAGATTTAAATCTGGTAGAAATGCTTTTGTCTGAGCGCAAGTTTGCAAGCTGCGCCAGTAGCTGGCATGTTTGGATGCAGCCCAAGAACGTATCTTGTGCTTTATCCAACTAGTTGAAAGTGGTAAAGCTAGCTCAGGACCAACGAAATCATTCGTTGCACCAACTCTAGCCAACTCATCAGCCCATTCATTTCCAGTAATACCAGAATGGCCGGGTACCCATAAGAAGTAAACAGCATTTGAAATGCTGAGGTCTTCAATTTGAGTTCGACATGCGATCGCTAGATTCGACCGTGAGTCATTCGAACTGAGTGCTTTTAAGGCTGCCTGACTGTCGGAACAAAAATAAATTCGTTTACCACAGATCCTCTGCTGAAGTGCCGATTGTACTCCACACAGAATTGCGTAGATTTCTGCTTGGAACACAGTACAGTATCTACCAAGTGAATGAGACTGCTCCAGCCTCATTTCACGATAGTAGACACCAGCACCAGCACGACCATTCAACAGAGAACCGTCCGTAAAACAAACTATGTGTTCATCAAGTTGTCGTTCCAGACAACCAGACAACCATTCCTAACGAAGAGGATAGCTCACATTGAATGTTTTAAAAGGAAAACTGCATGTGAGAGTTAGGTCACTAGGAGCGAGTAAATACTCATCCCACGTAACCATTTGAGACCGCAAGCGAGTGTGGTTGGTAGCATAATCTAATGGGTTACTGTTCCAAAGCCCTGTAACCCTAAGACGGTATGCACAAGATAATGCTTCTTGTTTTAGGAACACATGTAGTGGTTTAATACACAGTAGCGCCTCTAGAGCAGCATTAGGAGTTGTCGTGAATGCTCCTGTCATCGCCATTAGGACCATCCTTTGGAGATGATTTAGCTTTGACTGAACTGTCGCGACTTCTCCTTTCAGCCACCATACAAGACATCCATATGCTAAAATTGGTCTAACAATAGTTGTGTAGATCCAATTAATATATCTGGGTTTGAGTCCCCATGATTTTCCAAAAGCTCGTCTGCATTGGCCGAAAGCCATGCAAGCTCTTACAATCCTGAAGTCAATGTGAGCAGACCAATTCAGTTTTGAGTCAAGAATAACCCCGACGTATTTAACTTGATCGACCACAGTGACCTCTGAACCAAAGAACTGCAACGGACGAGCTCCTGTAATTATCCTACGATGAGTGAAAAGCACCATTTGATGTTTTGCCCGGATTTACAGATAATCCAACCTGACAACACCATTGTTGAACAGATCGCAGGGCTTGCTGCATTAAATCAAAGAGAGTGTTAATGCTTATACCGGTCATCAATATATGATAATCGTCGGCAAAACCATAAGTCGGAAATCCAAGGTTATTAAGTTTCCTTAACAAACCATCAGCGACTAGGTTCCATAAAAGTGGGTATAGTACACCACCTTGAGGAAAAACCCAAGATATTCCGTTCACGACTGCAATGTTTAACCTGCTGCAGCCATTCAGCCATCGGCACGGAAATACACCTTGACTTAGGAGTTCCTATTTTTATGGCCTTTTACGACATGGAACAGGAAACCAGTGGATCAATTCTTGGTAAAAAATAATTCCGCCGGATACCACACGGCTTACCTGTTTGGTGGACTTATACCACCGGTACAGGTGGACCGTAGCGTTATTCTTAGCCAGTTGGGAAACCGCTACCGACACTACACGGCTATCTAGGCTGCTCAGAGAGGGAAGTTAACATTGATGGTCAACTTCCATGGATGGCCGAGCAGCCAATTTTTAACGAGACAAAACTACAGGAATATCACTTCAAATTACAATACAAAATCTTAAGAAACGTGAATCACTATCGAACATTTATTCGACCAACAAACACCTAACGGTTTCTATTTTAATTCGAACATTTATTCGAATTTCCTAATCACTAAAACTATATTCGAACATTAATTCGACACACTACATATATTAACCTAAGTTACTCCTGATTACATTTCCTATATACAAAAATTACATTTTATTTCCCGGTTCAGGGCCCTAGCAAGTGCGGGTGGAGATTCTGGATTGTACTATAATTTCGGAGCTTTTATATCACCCTGCGCAGGGATTTAGGCGTTTACTCACTCTTAGTAGTCGACCAGCCTTCTTTCTGCTACCTGCTACGTCGTATTGCTGCGCACGGTACTAATTCCGCGCAGATGTGTCGCTGTCGATATTTGCGCTTCCTAGCGCAGGTTCTCCGGGTGAGGTCCTCGGGTTGAAGGGTTACTGCTGGTAGTGGTGGACCTCAAAACAGCATACCAGCAACAAAAAACGGAGCAGAGTCCGGCACGCGGCGAATTTGCGATGGCCGCAGATGACACGTGGAATCGCTGTGTCCTTCGTTTCGATGGTAACTAACCGTACGGTCACGAGAAGATGGATCAGGCGTGGTGGCAGGAGGACGGATGAACTTTGCTGGCGGTGCGGTTGTAGCTTCACCAAGCGCAAAATCTGTAATTAAAAGCCGTCGTACGGCTGATCGACATTGTAAGCTATTGTCTACACGCCGTACGTTAACCTTTTTATTACCTTTTGATGGTCTCCGCACTTTTAACTATCTCCTAACTGCGCTAATACCTATTTGAAGTAAACTCTGTAACTTTGCCTGCTTTAAAAAAGTCTCATGTTATAAGACTAACCTGTTTCGAACACGAACTACACAAATTCAACCACTCTGATCTCTTCCACAGATCAAATTGAAATGATTTATCAAATTGAAAATCGTTTTCCCTTTAGTAGTCCACATCTAACCGTCTCATATCCCCAAATCAACGAACTTCGGGTCAATGTTTGAATATCAAGAACATGAAAAGTAAGTCGCATCGTCGCTTCGCGAGTCCAAAGGTCACAATACAGCAAAGAGAGACAGAATTGGAGAGAATAGGCAATCGGCATCTACGCAAGCGGCGCATTCTAAATAGCCGCCCAATGTTCATTCTTCCAACTCTAGGTAGGGAAAGAAAGCTTAATCGATAAACTAGGCAACCATATCGAAGTGACGGAAGCAAACTTTCTTATTGAAACCACGTGATTGCTACATAATACCCCAGCGATTTTTACGAAAATTTGGTTGAAGGAGTAAAACCAAATTTTCGTAATCGTAATCTGGACAAACAACAAAATATCGAGCCATACTGATAAAGAAAATGCTCTCAAGAGAAAAAGATATAAAGACTTATATATTACTCGCAATCACGATTAGAAACTTAATCTACTATATACAAAAAAATACTGAAGTCATAAGGTTCAACATCGGTACAGAAACGCAGCATCTTCGACGTTTCGTCCGCTACTCTGTTGGCAGTTTATCCTCAATCACACTATCAAACATAAATTCCCAACTTATGGCATTGCATCTAAAATATTAAAATTTTAGATCAAGCCGATTCCCCACACAACACACATGACAGTACACTATAACATTGACTGTAACAGGTTTGTTAGATCTCCGGACTACTCCAATCATAAGTTGGAAAGGTATCCTTCTTCTAACTCACCGCATTGCTTTATCTTCGAGAGAACCCAGAACCTTTACTGGACAAGACTCTCTAAACGACAAACATAATACCCCATAAACGTACCCAAGACAGTCACTCTAACACCGAAATGCATCGGTCAATGAGAAATCTGCCAAATTATCTCCCAACAAAATTCCTATTCTCTCAGCATGGTTTCTACACCGAGATATATTTCGGTCACATGAACACATATACTGAACCAACATAAACATTACCCTATGCACCCACTTTACATTATGTTTCTAACACCGAATCTGTTTCGGCCAAAATGAAACATAAAGAAAGCATAATAATACCCTGCCATAAAAAAACTCCAAAAGCTTCATACATTACACGCACACAATGAACCACCAACCTAGCCACGAAACGAAACGTCAAAACAAAGTAAACAGTATAATTGGAGTGGAGTGTGGTGTTGTTGATAGGAATTAAATTCCTTAAATTCACAGGTAAGTAATTTAAATCGGGCTAAAAATCACCGAAACGGTAGATTAGCAGACGGCAAGTTTATTAGTAATTATTTTTTTCTTTTAATTTTATGATAGGAATCCATAGGAGGAGATACACCGGGGGAAGCCGACATCGCTCCCGGGACGTCCTGAAACGTAGTTGGTTTTGAAGAAACCTTTGGATACCGGCAATGAGAGTTTTACTCCAATAACAGGTAAGTGTTTGAACAGAATCTAATAGGATTATTTGATTTTCAGGAGCAACCGGACATGGAGGAAAAATGATGGTCACGAGAAATTCAGTGCTACAGTGACCCAACGATTGTTAGACCGTCCCTATGTATATAGTGTTGGATTTAAATACTATAGATCAGGGTAAATTTTTAGTAATTTTGTATTTAGGCAGACTAAACTACAAAAAAAAATAAACCTCTATACTGAATTAATTTTATGCAGAACATTATGCACACAAAACATGTGTAAAGAGAATGAAAAAAAAATATCACAGAAAAAAAAATCACGCCGTATCCTATTATAAATAATTGTGCAAAAAAAAAGTGTACATAAATAATATCAAAATAAATAAATAAATAATATAAATATCTAGTTCTAAGTAGCACACTATATCTAATAAATTACAGAGCTAGGTACTAACTTAGAATTAAGACTCGATGTAGTGTAAAAATACTAACATTATTTACACCGAAAGGAAAAATATTTACAATTTTCGGGGTGATTGTGAATAGCACAACACCTCTTCTTTCTCGGTCTCGGAAAAGAATACCGAACTAATCCCGACAGGCAGTCCAACCTGTCCTCAAATTTTCCCGCGGATTTCTTTCGGAATATGAAAGCTTTCCTTATCATTAGTTGTTACTGCCAGCTCGATTGACTTGTGTTTGCTCGTCATCGACCTTGTGAAGGTCATCCGAGTCTTATACGGTCATCATTCAAGCATCCCCGATCTTGAACTCTCGCTAAGCTTCTCATTGCTGGTACTCCTCTTCAACGCCTCATTGGCTCGGAGTTTCTGGTATTGATAGCTCATCGTTCCGACTTAGGAAACCAGAGCTTGCGCATCATGGTGCATTTGTCTCTACTCACTAAGTGAGAGATACATAGCTCGAAAAAACATGAGTGTATTGTTGCCTCACTAGAGGGTACATAGCTATAAAACACAAACATTTAAGAAGGTGAGGGCGATTGGGAATTGAGCTTTTTTAAATATGCACAATTAAAATGCCTAATCGTTTTCCCTTTAAGTCCTCTAGGTCGTAGCAATGAGAACCCACAATTCGCTTTATCACAGCTAGCACATATTTCGGAGCTAGCTTAGCGCAAAAACCCTTCTCTTTGTCCGATTGCTCGGTATTCTTCTTGAGGACTCGTTCTCCAACAGAGTAGGTAGCGCAGTTGGCATTCGACCGAAGGTTGTAGTACGCAGAATGCTTTTCGTAGGCCGACTTGAGGTTCTTCCGGACATCTGCTAGAAGCTTATCTCGTTCGTCGTCTTTCAGTTGCCCATCATGAGTAGAAGATGCATCTCGTAGGTGCCGATATTCACGCCCGTCCGATACCATATTTCTTCCGAAAAGCACAAAATATGGGGTATAGCGCGTAGCGTCATGTACTGAGTTCCGTACCGCACTGGCAATTTGTTGTAAATTGTTTGCCCATTCGCGATGGTCTTTGCGGATACAAGCACGTATGGCGGTGGTGATCACTCGGTTAACTCGTTCGGTGTCATTAATCTGCGGATGGTAATTTGGTGTCCTCCAATGGGTAACATGGTACCGAGTTAACAGATTTCGGAACGAAGCAGAAACGAATTGAGTTCCGTTGTCCGAAAGAATAACTTCCGGTACGCCAAACAACAGAAACAGCGAGTTTTCGACGAAATGGACTAACGAGTCAGCAGTAGCTTGTCGAAACGGCTGTACAATTACAAACTTGCTGAAAAGGTCAGTTATTACCAACAAGCAAGTACTCCGACCTTTCCCTGATGCCGGAAGTGGACCGACGTAATCCATTGCGAGAAACTGCCAGGGGTACTGAGCGATTTTCTTTTGCTCGTTCATCGGTGCGGTGGTGTTTTGGTTCGTGGCTTTGCTGGTTTGACAAGTCAAGCATCTTCGACAGAAACGTTTTACTTCGCTACTCATCCTCGGCCAATAATACCGTTCCCTCAAAGCGGCCAATGTTTTTTCTGCGCCCAGGTGGGCTCTCTCGTGTACATCGCGAATTAACTCTTCTCGTTCTGCCGTTGGAGGGTAACTTTTCCATTGGAATCGTGCATCCTCTATTTTGCTATCCTGCTTTACGAGCTTCCAAATCCGTTCGTCTATCACGCGAAAGTCCGGAAATCTGGTGGGTTCTTTATAGATTCTCGTTGCAAGATTCCGATATTCCAGATCTGCCTGCTGAAGTGAGATGGTCTCCACCGATCGAGAAAGACAATCCGCTAGAATATTGTTTTTACCTTTCTTATACTCCAGCTCGATATCATAAGACTGAATTTTAAGGGCCCATCTTAGCAGTTTGGCGTTCCCGGATTCTACTCCGATGGTAAAAAGCCAGAGCAAACTACGCGCATCGGTGACCACTTTGAACCGAGTGCCTTCGACGTAGTGACGGAAGTGTTCGATCGCCAACAATACTCCCACACATTCCATCTCCACGCTAGCATATTTCCGCTGGGTACTGCTTAGTTTTTTGCTGAAATAAGCGATTACCTTCTGTTGGTCGTTTTGTTGTTGCAGAAGGGCTGCTCCAACTGCATTGTCAGAAGCATCCGACTCGATCGTGAATGGAAGAGTAAAGTCAGGGTTTCCAAGGATTGGCGCGGATATAAGAGCCGTTCGTAGTTCCTCAAACGCATTTTCGGCAGCATCAGTCCATCGAAAGCTATTTTTCGCTTTCTTAAGCAGGTCAGATATTGGAGCGACAATTCAGCTGTAGTCTCGAATAAATCGTTGATAGAATCCTGGAAGCCCTAACAGCCTGCGTATATCCTTTACGTTTCTTGGTCGAGCATAGTCGAGAATTGGAGAAATGCGACTGTTGTCGATCGACATTCCGTCCTCCGTAAGCAAGTAACCCAAATAAGTTACCTGCTTTCGACAAAAACGGCTTTTATCAAGAGAAATCGTAAGGTTGGCTTTGGTTAGGCGATCCGCCACAATGCGCAAAAGTCGCACATGCTCGCTAAATGTTTTCGTTGCAATTACGATGTCGTCAAGATATACGAAAACATTAGGTTCTAGATCGAATCCAATTACGCGGTCCATCAAGCGGCACATCGTGAAAGGGGCGTTTGTCAACCCGAATGGACAAACTTTAAAACGGAACAGGCCTTGTGGGGTTCTGAAGGCGGTATAATCCCGACATTCCTCTTTCAACGGAATTTGGAAATACGCATCCTTCAGATCCACAACAGATTAATATGTAGCCTTACCCAGACGGTGAAATATACCTCCCACAGGGTGGCAAGTGACCGGAAAAATCGGGAAAACCGGAAAAAAGTCGGGAATTTTGTTTCATCGGGAAAAACCGGGAAAAAGTCGGGAATTTTAGAGAAAAACCGGGAAAAATATTACTAGCTCACATATGAGTAACAGCTGTTAGCATAATGATTTTTTTTTTTCAATAAGTGAAATGTAGGAGACAATACCCAATTTTACGTTTGAGCGAGATGTTCAGTAAAAGTGTTTACTCATACATGTTCTATGTTGAACATTCCATTCCAAATTGGACCAACACCCAATGTCTCGTCCAACGATTTTTAAGTGTTTTTAAGCAGTTTTAAATTAATCAGGATACATCGGAGCTTTATAGTTGTTATCGATAACAACCCAATGAATGCGCATTTTGAAAAATCAGGATAATTTGGGTGCTTCTGTTGGATTTTTATTTAGTTTTGGAATAAGAATTCAACACACTTGAAAATGTTTTGTCTAAGCCTCAAGGTAACATAGGAAAAATTTTTGCTAAAATTATTAAACTTTCTTAGGAGTCTTTATGTTTTGAAGTTTGCTAATGATTGCCTTTGTTTCAACACAATTTGTCTCAGTAATGTCATCTTGCGATAATACTTGTCTTATGCTCATATTTCTGTGAGATGTCAATAAGACTCACAAAATTGGAAGAGTTTTGTCGGCTTTGATCTTATCCACCGTTCGCAGGGAGTATTTGGGTTTCTTCTTTGAGAGCTGAAAATGGTTTCTGAGGAACAGTATAGAAGCTTAGAAAGATTTAGAATAGGGATTGATTTGTTCAGTGAATCTATGTTTAATTTCCTTTTAAAGGTCCTCAACTGTTCCATAGTAGGATTACAAGAACGATGATATTGATGTAGACGAAGATGAATGGAATTTAGCTTTTGGAACTTCACCTTGAACCTTAAAAAATTATTACATAATAATAATAATTATGTAAATAATTATTAATAATTTAAATTATTTGTGGTTGTATCGATATTTCTCAAAACAATTTCAGGGTTTACATTGCTTTCGATATGAGATCTGTATTCTAGCTGATTAGTTCTGAGGTGGTAGAATATGAACTAATCATTTCTTAATTTGAAACTTTGATTGTTGTTGGTAGATGATCTGAATCAAAGTCACCATCACGTCGGGGTCACCAGTGAATCAGGTAGATTTATTCCAATTTATATATTCGCAAATAATTTTTTGGATACAGGAGAGTTTTCGGAGCACACCTTATTCACGTGGCACAGGATTCGTGCTACTATTCATTGATTTTACTTAAGGTTAGTTTAAACTATTGAAATGTATTGAAAATCTGCATATAAAACCTTAGTTAGATTAGTACCTCGTCACGGATTCCGGTGACAAAGACTCGCTGCTTTCCTCAGGAAACACGTGAGAAGACAGGAGAAACAAAATATGTCAGCATATTGGCATAAAATGAAGACTATATTTCAAATAAACCGATATTACAGCTTTAAGCTGTCCCTGATGTAAAAAAGGGCTGCTATAAGGATCGTTTGTCCGAAAATGCGAACAACTTCATATGTTACATTGATCTGATAGAATCCGATCAATTGCAGAAAGATTTCTCGTAGAAGATGAATTAGTTGAGCTATTGGAAATAAAACAGGCCTAAAACCAGTGGAGAGTTCATCATGAAGAACTCGTACTTTTTGATTACTCCACGAGCATTCTGTTAGGAAAAAATAGATCGATATCTTGTGCGTTTTTACAGCTATCATTTGATTTATTTGCTCATCAACGCATTGAAATCGTAAACATGCTGCATTCCAAAAATGGGATGACATGACTGATGTACCTTAGGTAATCTAAGGTACATCTAATTATTTTAAATTGAATTTTATTACATGAAAATTTAAAATTTTTGGTCTGGTAGGACATTGTTAATAATTGGTTTTATGGTTTCCATCACAATCGTACACTGAGCTAAATTTTCTTTTTCACATTATATGATATTCTAATGATTTTGCACTATTAGCATTTCCAATAATAGTTACAAGATGTGTTCAACATCATGTCAAATATATGAGATAATCTTATGAAACATAAAACTCTTCTTAACGTTATTTTTACAGGATTTCCATATAACGAATGAAATTTCCAGTCTGAGTCAAATTGATTGGCGCGTCTTATAACCATTACTAGATATCCGCACAACATACATTGGAATAATTTATGAAGCGCATATAATATTCACTTCGATTTTATTTAGAAGGTTCATATATACCATATGACTAGTTTTAAAAAAATTTATATGTATATATATATATATATATATATATATATATATATATATATATATATATATATATATATATATATATAACTTTCAATAGAGCTCATACGAATAGCAGATAATCGCCAACTACTACTTTTCTTTGAGGATTCAAGCTTTACTAGTATTCCGTTCGGTAAGGGAGCACCGCATGATATTTGCGAAAAAGAAGTGAGATCCCGAGACTGAAAATAAAAATGAATCTTACTAGACAGATAGAGTAATGAAATGTACCGGATATATATTTCATGGTCCGTTAACGCATATCCTTGAACGAAGTTGGATGAGCTGTCTTGTCAGCGATTTAAAATTACATTGAGATGCGGAACTTTCTGAAAAAAAAATGGTCTGGAGCAGTGGAGCAGTTGATGAATATCGGAGACACAACTATTTCTTCAGCTTCAAGCAGTACGATTCACGACTTCCATCGGATGTCCATATAAATTATATGGGGTATTTTTATAACTTTCATTATGATAACGTCCATTTAGATTTGACGTACACATTAAATAAAGATTATAAGTTTCCATATAATTTCTATGAATTATATTCTGCAAATGATTCATATGACAAATCTAATGAATATAAATAAGATTTTCATTTCAGTGTAGCATGACAATTCATCTGAGTGTATCGTTCATTGAACAGATGTGCTTGCAAGTGAATTACCACAATTTAAACATCGTATGTCCGTATGACAATTTCTTGTCCGTTTTTGTGATTATTGTTCCTTATTGATTTATTTTCAATCATATGTATACCAAAAAAAAATAAAGACATAAAAACAGTCAAGTGCACTCGGAAAAAAATCGGGTCCGTGTAACCAAAACCCCTTCAAGGCTAGAAAAACACGGGATATCTGTAGTTTTAATCAAAGAATATAAAAACTACTAAACAGAGGTGATTTAGGCCTTTTCCAAAAACCGGGAATTTTTATCTTAAAAAATCGGGAAAACCGGGAAAAAATCGGGAAATTGAAATCGGTAATTCACTTGCCACACTGCTCCCATGTTGCGCATCGGATAGGAGTCCTTTTTGGTCCACGCATTTATTCGTCGGGAATCAAGACAGACCCTACGTTTTCCGTTCGCTTTCCGAACGGGAACTAAGGCACTTGCCCACTCACTGGTGTACTCTTCGATGGCATCAATCCGTCTATATCTCTCCAGTTCTGCTTCCATTTCGGCCTGTACAGCCGGGGAACAACGGTATAAAGGCGTTCGTATTGGCTTGGCCTCGTCTCGCAACGATTTCATGCTGCAATAGAGATGTCCTCCCTAACCGATTCTCGGTAGTGCACGGGAACAACTTAATTGCTTCCACGAGTTGTATACGCTCTCCTTGTGTCAATTCGTGCTCTGTTTCGATGATTTCCGGTGTGGTACTCGAAGCTTCCGGCACTGGTTTTGCACTGTCGATCTCCTGAATCGTTCTTATTTGTTCGAAGCCGTTTTCGCCCAATATCATAGGCTGAATGCCGAACCGTTTCCAAAAATCGTAACCCAGGATTAACGCTCGGGATACTCGTGGCACTACGAGTGTTGGAATGATTTTTGTTACGCCCCGGAATCTTATCGGCAATTGTACGTAACCAAGGCTCTCATGTACGGTTTTGTCAGCGGTCACAATTTTTAAAGGACTCGGTTCTAGTTCTAAACCATTTCGTTTCGCGATATCTTTAATATTGGTAACGCTAACGCTGGCTCCACAATCCAGTAGAGCGTCGTAATCTGTATCGAATACCTTAACAGAGATGTGTGGGCAGCTTTCGGTTTGAACTCTAACTTCACAGACTCTTTGGAACGGGTTATCGAAAGGTAAATTACTGGGAACTTTCAAATTCGTAGGAATGCCATCGTTCCCTTCGTTGCATTCCTGGTCTAGTTTCCCACTAACCGTTTAGTGTCCGTCGGTGGACTTCTGGGGTGGTTCTCGCATGTAGTCGTCGTCTTCCCGAGAGTTCCACAGACGTAGCAGAAGATTCGTTTCTCTTCTTTGCACTGTCTCCATAAGTGTCCAGTCGCACGACAATTCCAACACAAGGGAACTGTTCTCCCTGCTTCTGGGTTAACGCTATGCTGCTGTGACGGTTGCGAGGGTCGTTTCCGCTTACGATCGTACCTCCTTCCTATCGCGTTTATCTCCTCGGTCTCCGAATAAGATGAGTACGAATCCTCCTCTTCTTCTTCAACCTCGATTTTGTTGATATGAGCTGGTCGCAATAGTCCTTCTCGCGTCTGGCGGTACGCTGGGTCATGTGCATCTATGCGGTACGCATAGTATACCAGTTTTTTTAGGTCACGTACCGTTCGACAAACCAACTTCAATCGGTAGTGAGACCGCATATTGTCCCAGATAACCTCGAAAATTCTGTCCGAATCTAACGGTCGCGTCAGGAGTTTATTCAATCTTTCGATCTCCATTTAAAAAGTCAGAAATGTTTCATAACGAAGTTGTTTCCGTTCGTAAATTTTTTGGCGGTTTCCTTGATCCTTGTTGGGATTCCCGTACATGTACCTTATTTTCTCTTCAAAATCATTCCAATCGAGAAACTCGTCGGAATAGTATAGGTACCAGTCGTACGCTGCTCCCCGGAGGATCGTATGAACACGTTGCAGAAGTACATCATCCGCCGCTCGGTCCATTTTTGCTAATCGGCGGATATTATGCAGAAAATCTTCCAAGGGACGTTGACGAACATCTCCGCTGAAGGTTAGGTGCCACTTTTCCATACGTCGATCGGCGTTTTGTATTTCAGCATCGCTTATTTGCCTTTCCCTACGTCTTCTTGGTTGATCATCCTCGGTGTACCATTCTCTTTCTCTACCTCTCCGTGGTCGATGGTCTCTGGTAGGCCAATCCCTCTCGTCATCCGTACTTTCGTCCGAAGCATAACTATAGGATTCGCCCAAGTTGTAGGATACAACGCCTTGCCGAGGGGAGCCCTCGGAATACGTTCGCGAGCCACCTGAAACCAAACTATCTCGTCGCTCGCGGTGTGAAGTGTCTGCATCTCTGCAGAAGTTATTTGTCGCTGGAGGGTCCCATTGATTATTCTCGGCGGGTCGATCTTTTGGAGTACTTCGGACGTAACCGGAGGACCAATCGCTGCGAAACTGTTGCGGAGGATCTATGTTTTTACGGTCAATACCAGTATGAGAGTAAATGGCTCCTTCCATGAACGTTGACCTAGCGTTCCGCGAGATAAAAGATCTGGATATCTTGCGAAGGTTTGCAGTAGGAGGGCTAATATGTTGATCAACCGGCATCGATCTCGCGCTTCGTGAGCCAAGAGGGTTCGCGGCACACCACCCGGGTGGCTCCCTTGCATTTTCCCCCTCAAAGTTTCGATCTACTACCGGTGCTGGTGCGGATAAGCGCGTCTCCGCTAATTCCCTCTCAAGTTCGGCGATTCGACTCAGCAATGTCTGTTGTTGCGGGCTAGATTCCACCCGTGACACCTGTTCGGGTGTCCGTTTCAACTGTTTCTTGATCGCACCTTGATTGGAGCCAAAACGATCACAATTTCCCTTAGTCAGATCTTGCTGGTCGTCTTGTCCTTCCGCTCTCCGTGTGTCCTCCTCAACCTTTAACTCTTCAAGTTGGGACAATAAGTCGCGTCTACGAGCGTCGGTGGTCAACTCTTTACTCTTTTTTCCTTCAGTTATCTTTCGTCCATTAGTTCTGTTCAACAAGGCACGTATCTCGTGTAAGAGTTCTCTTTGCATTCGTTCGGACGACGAATCGGGAGTCTTGCATCGCGCTACTCGTCCTTTGTCCAACATTCCCCTCAAAATCTCTAATTTTCCCAAAATGTAGTCAAATTCCTGATCAATGGTATACGGAGAAGGATAATCTCGATTCTCCCGTGCATCCTCATAAAATAAATTCCTCAACAGCCGGTATTTGGCTTCTGGCTCATCTTTCACCTGCCCCGTTCTACCAACTCATAATCTACCTCCTCATTGGTCAGATGATCCGCATGAGAGTATTTATTCGCCATAATCAAAATAGTGTATAAACGTAGAATGGAAATAACACAATACCACCACACTAATTATGATTGTTTAAATATATATTATATATGTTCCGACAACGTACCGAACTCAATTTTATTAAAGAAGCTAGAAAAGGAGTTATTATTAGAAAATAGAAGTATATTGCAACAAAACAAAAAAAAATTGTATGATGGAAACAAGTACTTATAATAACGTGAACCTTATGTATTAACCTCGAACAATATATATATATATATATATATATATATATATATATATATATATATATATATATATATATATATATATATATATATATATATATATATATATATATATATATATATATATATATATATATATATATATATATATATATATATATATATTTATATCCGATTTTTTTTCCGAATTCCCTAGAAACGTGGCCCCACGTTGGGCGCCACAATGTAGCGTGCACTACGGTGTTACGGAACTGTCTGCTGTATCGTTTCCCAGATCTACGAACAAGTGGCTTAAGCGCCAATTCTTACGAGGATCACTTGTCACGTTCAAAGGTTGCCCGACTAGAAACTCCGCCTCAGAGCGGGTCAGATTACAATAATCTTGGGGAAACGAAACGGAAGACGCAAACGTCAAAGGGTACTCCGTGTCAAAGGTCGATCCCTAATAGTCACCCAACGAATCCGCGAATAGACAACCGATTTTCTCAACCAACTCGCAGATTCCTCACTGGCAGAATCCCCTAAAACAACCAAATAATAGCCAGCGAAGAAACCAGAGTGGGGACTGTTTTCCCGAGCAGTCCAACCCAGAGTACTAAAACACAAAACTATAACGAGACGACCGCGAACCAGAGACCTTTTAACGAGACAAAACTACAGGAATATCACTTTAAATTACAATACAAAATCTTAAGAAACGTGAATCACTATCGAACATTTATTCGACCAATAAACACCTAACGATTTCTATTTTAATTCGAACATTTATTCGAATTTCCTAACCACTAAAACTATATTTGAACATTAATTCGACACACTACATATATTAACCTAACTTACTCCTGATTACATTTCCTATATACAAAAATTACATTTTATTTCCCGGTTCAGGGCCCTAGCAAGTGCGGGTGGAGATTCTGGATTGTACTATAATTTCGGAGCTTTTATATCACCCTGCGCAGGGATTTAGGCGTTTACTTACTCTTAGTAGTCGACCAGCCTTCTTTCTGCTACCTGCAACGTCGTATTGCTGCGCACGGTACTAATTCCGCGCAGATGTGTCGCTGTCGATATTTGCGCTTCCTAGCGCAGGTTCTCCGGGTGAGGTCCTCGGGTTGAAGGGTTACTGCTGGTAGTGTTGGAACTCAAAACAGCATACCAGCAACAAAAAACGGAGCACTGTACTGTACGGTCACGAGAAGATGGATCAGGTGTGGTGGCAGGAGGACGGATGAACTTTGCTGGCGGTGCGGTTGTAGCTTCACCAAGCGCAAAATCTGAAATTAAAAGCCGTCGTACGGCTGATCGACATTGTAAGCTATTGTCTACACGCCGTACGTTAACCTTTTTATTACCTTTTGATGGTCTTCGCACTTGCACGCAAAGTCTCCGCACTTTCAACTATCTCCTAACTGCGCTAATACCTATTTGAAGTAAACTCTGTAACTTTGCCTGCTTTAAAAAAGTCTCATGTTATAAGACTAACCTGTTTCGAACACGAACTACACAAATGTAACCACTCTCTCTCTTCCACTGATCAAATTGAAATGATTGATCAGAGAAACTGTTAATCCTCAGATACGAGGTTTTGGATTTAAGAAACCGGAAATCGCATTACGAACCCATATTGGACTACTCGGAATCGAACCGAATTCTCGTTTTCCCTTTAGTAGTCCACATCTAACCGTCTCATATCCCCAAATCAACGAACTTCGGGTCAATGTTTGAATATCAAGAACATGAAAAGTAAGACGCATCGTCGCTTCGCGAGTCCAAAGGTCACGATACAGCAAAGAGAGACAGAATTGGAGAGAATAGGCAATCGGCATCTACGCAAGCGGCGCATTCTAAATAGTCGCCCAATGTTCATTCTTCCAACTTTAGGCAGGGAAAGAAAGCTAAATCGACCATATCGAAGTGATGGAAGCAAAATTGTTTATTGAAACCACGTGATTGCTACAACTGATCCATATCATATGAGAATTCCCTGTTTTTGATATCGTTCATTCTTTGCCTATGATATTAGTTAGATTATTAGCTGAAGTTTTCTTTTTCCTGAGTCCTGTTCTCTGGTACTGTCTTAGATAAATATCTTAATCTAATTAATGTTTTAGTGGTAGAATAAATGGTGATAGATTTACGGAATATTGGTATTTCTCTTATGTTTAGTTCACGATCTCTGGCGATGGCACGATCAACTTCATTTAGTTGTCTGTCGATGTCCTCTGCTGATTCTGGAAGGCGATCGTAGTTAATGTTATTGTCCACACTGCTGCTGAATGCTGACCAGTCGACATGATGATAATCACTTCGAGTATGTTGCTGGGTTTCAATACCGGACCCGATTTTCACCACAACAGGATAGTGGTCGGAACTGAGATCTTCAATGATGACAGGATGAGAGATGTTCTCAGCAAGATTGGTGAAAACAGGTCGATGATGGAGTAGGTCCCTGATCTGGCAACATACGTTGAACTATCCGGACTCAGGATAGTGTAGTAGCCGTTTTGAAGGTCGTCGTTCAGCATTGCTCCATTCCGATTATTTCTGGAATTTCCCCATGCTTGATGTCTGGCATTGATATCACCGGCGATGATGAATTTATTTCGTCCTCTTGTCAGCTTCTGCAGGTCATTTCTTAGTTGTGATTTAGTTCCTTGGTTCGGTGAGCACTGTCTAGAGCAGTATGCTGCGATGAATTTTATCCTTCCGATCGTCGTATCCAATTCAACTCCTAGCGACTCGATGAATTTCGTACCAAAGCTCGGAAGTACAGCAAACTTCACATCGCTTCACGACAAAAAATATGTAGAGATATTCGTGATGAAAATTACCAAATGATAGAAACACTTTTGGTATCAGGTTTTAAGATAATTTTAGTCGAACCCAATTCGTCAAGTCTCTAAATACTAACAAAGTACATTTTCGATATAGTAATCATTTGATGCATTATATTAACACTGCTCACTTATGATACAATGTACACCTTCCTACTTGATATTAATATATACCCTCCCTTTCATTACATAGTTTCATCACAGGCGGTAATTGTATGGAACTTCCATTGAATGTCAAACTGTATGTTTACAATCGAATGATGTCGAATCATGTCTAGTGCTTCGCATTGTATATTTTAACACTTCCCCGCAATTTGAACATTCAATACACTGAATAACTTTCTGTGATTTTAGGTAACCCCTAAATGAAAGCATCTGCTGGTTGCTCGACTTTCGCGATGAACTGCAGTTTTAGTTTTCCCCTCTTGATGAGTTCACGAATGAAGAAACTCTTATGTCCAAGTTTTTCATCTTTTGTTGTAATCTTGACTCTTGCGCAATGTTCATGCATGGAATAATGTCTTCCATTATAATTAATGGTTTTATGACTACATCTAATTCGTAGAGAAGCTAAGTTAACCACACACCTTCTATCGTATCTGAACCAAGTGCTGTCAGTTCGGCTTCAGTTGTAGATAAGCTGACTGTTGGTTGCCGTTTCGTTGATCACGAAACTAAATTACCGTATAATTGAAACGCGTATCTTGAAATAAATTCTCTCTCATCATTTTTACTGGAACTTACTTCTAACCGAAGTGATATTATCGCCGATAGCTTATCCAACAATCTATTTATTGCCAGTAAAACTCTGGGTTTATCCTAACCAGATTCCAAACGTTTTGCGACAACACCGGACTAGCTCACTTTTCATTCTAGACTCCGACTCTTGTCGATCCCGTTTCTGTCCGAAACTTTGCATTTTAAATTCTGTTTCTATTCGTAGAGAAGTTGAGTTAACCACACACCTTCTTTCGTATCTGAACCAAGTGCGGTCAGTTCGGCTTCAGTTGTAGATAAGCTGACTGTTGGTTGCCGTTTCGTTGATCACGTAACTAAATTACCGTATAATCGAAACATGTATCCTGAAATAAATTCCCTCTCATCAGAATCATTGCATAGTCTGAATTTACAAATCCTATGAAGTCAGGATAATCATTTTTGGCTGAATAAATGAATTTAGTACTACTCGTTCCCCGTAAATATCGCACTAAACGCTTTAAACATGACCAATGCCAGTCAGTAACATAGTTTGAATATTTACTCAATCTGTTTACCGCAACGCACATATCTGGCCTGGATGTCAACGAAAGGTATTGTAGGCATCCTAGCAGTTCCCTAAATGGTTTTTATGTAATTTTAGCTTCAGATTTCATTAATAAAAAGGCGGGTGGGTAATGTCAGAGACATAACTGGATGTCGTGAATACGAAAAAACTGACACGCTCCCATCACTTTTCCGAATATCAGTTAGTTGATTGATTGTATGAATTGTGCAAGCTTTTTTCTTTTTCAGTAATAGAGTTTGAAGCGATGCACGTACATTAAAGTACAGATTAGTTACATTAAACAGCTACTATTCTACAACTATATATTCCAATTGAATATTGAAACAATTCCTTTTTAATTTGCTAATATAGGAGGCTAGGTACGACAAATTTGTAGTTTATTTTTATTGAAGCTATGAAGTTCGAAGATGTCTGATTCTTCACGAAATTTCAGTACGAGACAATTGCAATGGTCTGGTCTAAAATGTATCGACGATCTTCGGTATGCAAGAGTCATTCTAATAATAATAATGATAGTAATAATAATGATAATAATAATAATAATAATACAGATTAACCTGTATATATGGCAACCCTGTTTCGCATGGCATATTTTCACACGACCCCATACTAGAATAAAGATGTGTTCAACATCATCACTTTCGCTTTGCCGTCCGTAATTGAATGTGTTAGTGACGGTACAAATCTGCCTTTCTACCGGTTTTCGGTGCCATCTAGCTGACGGTGTCTCGTACGTTCAGAGTAGCTGCTTTAACTTAAATGACGTTATTTCTCACATCACATTTCATTTTATTCCTGCTACTGGCAGCGGTGTACGGACGTCCCCTTTGTTAAAATATCGCAGAACGTGAAACAGTGAGACGATATAAAAGAGAGAGTTAGTAGAGCAGCAGCCAGTAATACTGAATTGGCTGTTAACAGCATCTTGTGGAATTTTGACGCAGAAACACACACACACACAGGAGGAACAGTTAAGGGCAGACAGACCCTATCAGCTTGGAGCGAAATCAATCTTCAGTTCAGTAACGCCATCAACGGCATCACATTCAACATATCATGTCAATTGTATGGGTGCACAGTGCTGCTATTTTGGCGCGCACGAATTTGACATTTATCTAATAAAAAGATGTGTTCAACATCATCACCTTCGCTTTCGCATTGCCGTTCGTAATTGAATGTGTTAGTGACGGTGCAAATTAATTAAACTTCCATCTTGATGAATCTTTTTGTAGGAAATATTGAGATCTGAGATGGTTTTCGTGTGTGTCTTGTTTCGGCAATGGGCCTAGCTGGACTTTTTGGCTGCCTTTCTACCGGTTTGCGGTGTCATTGTGCTGACGGTGTCTCGTGATTTCAGATCGGGAAACAATGAGACGACAGGTCCTCGATGTTGCTCTCGTGTGTCTTGTTTCGGGAACAGTTGCTCAGCAAATGGTAGGAAAAATGAACCACTCAACTTTTATATGGATGCTCTTGTATAGATGCAGACATCTCGCGTTCTGATTGGCTGGTGCTGTCATGGGTTAAATCAAACAGGTTTTTCAATAGTGTACTATTGAAAAACTTCAATGTTGTTGCAATACACGTTCAAGTTTCGATTCTATTGGTAGTTAGATTATATAAATCCTTCTACAGATCACTGAGCTATGAGCTTCCAAAATACGAGAAAGGCAAACTCGTCTTATGAATTATCTTCTTTGATACGCGTTTATACCAAATATTTCAGAAAAGTTTAATTTTTAACTATTTGAGAATATGTCACACAACTGAAAATTTTATCATAAAATTGTGATCATATTTCCGATGGCATGTAGCAAGAATTATGTTGATTCATTAGATATAACAGGAGATATTCACGATCAAAAACTTATCACTCTCTCAGAGGGTAAATTATGAAAAGGCGCCTCATAGTAAAGTAAGTCGTATTCACGACAAAATTTCAATCATTTAATTCCTAAAATCATTATTATCAATCTATTGGTAGTTAGATTATATAAATCCTTCTACAGATCACTGAGCTATGAGCTTCCAAAATACGAGAAAGGCAAACTCGTCTTATGAATTATCTTCTTTGATACGCGTTTATACCAAATATTTCAGAAAAGTTTAATTTTTAACTATTTGAGAATATGTCACACAACTGAAAATTTTATCATAAAATTGTGATCATATTTCCGATGGCATGTAGCAAGAATTATGTTGATTCATTAGATATAACAGGAGATATTCACGATCAAAAACTTATCACTCTCTCAGAGGGTAAATTATGAAAAGGCGCCTCATAGTAAAGTAAGTCGTATTCACGACAAAATTTCAATCATTTAATTCCTAAAATCATGATTTATTTTTATTTCTACAGAAAGTTATACTTCCAACATATCTTTCATTTGGAATACTTGAATAAGCATTTTTATTATATTGGTTTCAGTCCCTCGGATACACCACTGTCCAAGAGATATTTTATTGCAATGCGTCAAATATATCTTGAATCGAATGCTTAAATTGTAGATGTTGTGAGGAATTTCTTCTTTACATCGTACAGCCGCTTTTGCTGAGTAGTCTGAATAACACGAAGGTAATTTTCTCTCAATTTGACTTCGACGCAATGAATACCTTTCGTCGCCGTTCTTCAGCTTGACCTTCATTAGTGCTTTCATAATCACTTTCTGCAAGAACCCGAACTGTCACTGAGAAAGATAGCAAAAATGGAAGGAGTAAGTGAAAAAGCCGTGCGAGATGTTATCAGGAAGTTCGGTGAGGATAAACCGAAAACGTGTCGAAAAAAGGTCCTGCTAACCCTCAGTTGGATAAACGTATACTGAAGGCGTTCGAGCAAAAGAAGGAGGTTTCAGTTCGGGATGTGGCCAAAAAAGTGGGCACTTCGAAGTCAAATGTTTTCGTGCTAAAGACCGTTTGAATCTTCGAACCTATAAGAAGCAGGAACAACCAAAACGTAGTCCAAAACAAGAAGCATCGATCAGGCCGATGGTTCGAAACCTGTACAATACGATTCTTGCTGGAAATTTGAACTGCATAATAATGGACGACGAAACCTACGTGAAACTCGATTACAAATCCTTGCCGGGACCACAATATTATACAGTGCGAGAAGGGTAAGTGTTAAACCAGTTCGAGACATCGATTGAAGTCGAAAAATTTGGTAAAAAAAGCATGGTCTGGCAAGCAATTTGTAGCTGCGGTAAGATTTCGAAACCCTTCCTCACCACTGCCACTACTCGAAATCAACGGTAAAATGGTGTACTACCAAAATGTCACTTTCGTTCCAAAAGATATGAATCCACCAAATTGCCCACAACTTCGACCAATTGAGGAATTTTGGACATTAGAGAAGGCACATCTTAGGAAACATGTCCCGGCAGCCGGAACCATTCAACAGTTCGAAAAAGTTTGGAAAAAAGTGTCAAAACTTGTCGCCAAAAAGTCTGTACGGAATTCAGTGAGGAACGTTCGCAAGAAGGTGCGCCAGCTAGTCTACAATGGCTAAGTAGCAAATGTTGAGAATAATATTCTGTTGTTGTAGTCTAATATTATCAGAATATCGAATAAAATAACACTTGTGAATTATTTACAGCGAAATCAAAGTGCGTCCATACTTTCTGGGACAGTTTTTACTCCTTCCAGTTTCTATTGACGTAACGTATATGTTTGTTCTATTCGTGTTATTTCTATTGACTAACGTATATGTTCGTTCCATTCCACAAAACTATCATTTGCATAACCTATAAATATAAGTTTCCGAAGACTTTCTAATAATTCAGTTTCGATTGTTTCTTTGGCTGTTCTTCGTACGGAGTACAGTCTCTTTTAATTCCATTTATAGAGCTGTTAATAAGATATGTTTCTGCATATAATGTATCTCCCCACATATCTTTACTTGAGCCACTGTTGTATAGCATTTATACTACTTCTTCCTTGAATGTTTTCTTCATAAAAGCAATGCCTTGGTATTACATTCCTGTAGTGGAATTTGACCTTCTGTTTCAACAGACTTCGCAGCTGATTCAGAGTGTACAGAACCAGTGCATGGCTAGTGCAACGATTCTACTGACACCACGAATCCTTCCAGGTCGGGGCTCGAACATGTTCTCTTCATACGTTCGCTTAATCCGTTTTACTAATTTTCCTTGAATCTGTTATATATCTCGTATTTCTGCTTTATTAAATTCACCTTAAGAATGTCAGTGAGGTCATCGATAAATGTTACAGAATAAAAAAACATCCGAGTGTATGATTTACAATGGACGCTGAAGTTGTTTGGATTTGACCGTAGCTTGTTTGCACGTTTCACAAGTTAGTCGTACTTTTATCTGTAGAAGTTTGATTGATTCCCTCAACCATTCTTTTCCTAATTAGTTATTCTGAACTTGCATTGCTCAAATGTCCGAGCCTTTCATGCCAAAAAACTCGCTTTCCTTCAACAAAAAATGCAGAACATGTTTCATTTTCCATCGATTTTTTGTTCCGAAGTAAATTAAAGGTGGAACAAATCATCCATCAAACTTCCCGAAGGAATAGTTTCGTCTTCGTACTTGAAAAGAACCTTTTCAACGATAAATGAGATTTTTGTAACGTGTTTAGTGCCCTTATAACCGAAAGGAGATTCTAACACTTATATTTTTATTTTACCAATCTTCGTGGCTCGATGATTCTCATTCGATTTTGCCGTAGAGATGTCGATCATTTTTTTTTATATCTTTGACGTCATCCAGCATACTGCAATCGATGGCCATGCCATTGCTTGCTTCTGAATCTACAATAAATTTGATCATTTTGTTGTGATTCACCTTGATAGTCATTGCACGATTTTGTCGTGAATACGACTTACTTTACTATGGGGCGCCTTTTCAAAATTTACCCTCTGAGAGAGTGATAAGTTTTTGATCGTGAATATCTCCTGTTATATCTAACGAATCAACATTATTCTTGCTACATGCCATCGGAAATATGATCACAATTTTATGATAAAACTTTCAGTTGTGTGACATATTCTTAAATAGTTCACAATTAAACTTTTCTGAAATGTTTGGTATAAACGAGTATCAAAGAGGATAATTCATATGGCGCGTTTGCCTTTCTCGTATTTTGAAAGCTCATAGCTCAGTGATCTGTAGAAGGATTTATATAATCTAACTACCAATAGAATCGAAAATATTCAACTTGAACGTGTATTACAACAACATTGAAGTTTTTCAATAGTACACTATTGAAAAACCTGTTTGATTTAACCCATGACAGCACCAGCCAATCAGAACGCGAGATGTCTGTATCTATACAAGAGCATCCATATAAAAGTTGAATGGTTCACTTTTCCTATCATTTGCTGAGCAACTCTCCCCGAAACAAGACACACGACAGCAACATCGAGGACCTGTCGTCTCATTGTTTCCCGATATGAATGCACGAGACACCGTCAGCACAATGAAACCGAAAAAGGCAGCCAAAATGTCCAGCAAGGCCCATTGCCGAAACAAAACACACACGAGAACCATCTCAGATCTCAATATTTCCTACCAAAAGATTCATCAAGATGGGAGTTAAAATAATTTGCACCGTCACTAACACATTCAATTACAAACGGCAATGCGAAAGCGAAAGTAATGATTTTGAACACATCTTTATACTAGTTTACAAATATGCCGTGCGAAACAGAGTTGCCACAGATCAATATGTATTTTTGTCGCGAGTACTTTCGTATGCGGCCGAAAACAAAAATTGTTAGAACAAATGTTTCCACTTGATTTGCGCATTCTACTTTCCAGGCGTATCAGAACTGGCTAAACTTAAAGCAATTCTAAATATTTCTTTATCACAGTGATGTGGTCATCCTGAAAAGGACGGGGTTTTCAACGGATGGCCAGCTGCAGATGACGAGGGATGATTTTCGTTTTCGTTGTCATGGGCAGCGTTACCGGTCAACTCCAACACTTCGGCAACCAAGTACTCCATCACTGCCGCCAGATAGACCGATGCACCAGCACTGACACGCTCGGCGTAGTTCCCCTTCCGAGGCAAACGATGGATTCTGCCGCCAACTGGGCACTTCAGACCAGCACGGTTTGAGCGGGACTTTGCCTTGCCCTTAATTGTTCCTCCACAGCTCGACGACCCATTCAGTATTACTGGCTGCCGCTCTGCTAACTCTCTCTTTTATATCGTTTCACTGTTTCCCGTTCTGCGTATAGGAAAGGAATTCTAACAAAGGGGACGTCCTACCGTGCTACCACTAGCACGTATAAAAGGAAATGTGATGTGAGAAATAGCGTCATTTAAGTTAAAGTAGCTACTCTGTACGTACGAGACACCGTCAGAACGATGGCTCCGAAGACAGGTAGAAAAGCAGATTTGTACCGTCACTAACACATTCAATTACGAACGGCAATGCGAAAGCGAAAATGATGATGTTGAACACATCTTTATACTAGTATGGGGTCGTGTGAAAATATGCCTTGCGAAACAGGGTTGCCATATATACAGATAAATCTGTATTATCATTATTATTATTATTATTATTATCATTATTATTATTATTATTATTATTATTATTATTATCATTATTATTATTATTATTAGAATCACTCTTGCATACCGAAGATCGTAGATACATTTCAGACCAGGCCATTGCAATTGTCTCGTACTGAAATTTCGAGAAGAATCAGATATCTTCGAACTTCATAGCTTCAATAAAAATAAACTACAAATTTGTCGTACCTAGCCTCCTACATTAGCAAATTAAAAAGGAATTGTTTCAAGTTTGGAATATATAGTTGTAAAATAGTATCTGTTTAATGTAACTAAACTGTACTTTAATGTAGGTGTATCGCTTCAAATTCTATTAGTGAAAAAGAGGAAAGCTTGCACAATTCATACAATCAATCAACTAACTGATATTCGGAAAAGTGATGGGAGCGTGTCAGTTTTTTCGTATTCACGACATCCAGTTATGTCTCTGACATTACTCACCCGCCTTTTTTTTCGCTTCATGAATTTCTCCTTCTCCTTTGCCACAAACTTTTCCATTAGAATAACATTTGTTCTTGAAGTGTCTGATCTCGTTGCTACCGATGCACCGTGTAACTCGCCATTTCGGTGTGTACTTAAAAGCTAAAGTGATGTTTTTCTCCTCAGTCTGTTTCTCTTCCCCGGATTTTGCATTCAGGAATATTCTGATGATGTCAGAATCCGATTTTGCATACAACTCTTCGTTGGAAAGTATCAGAAAGGCTCCTCTAACGTTATTGAATCTGTCTGGTATAGCGATGATTAAAGCGTGTATTCTCGCTGCATGACCTACGATGTATCCCATCTAATCTAGATCTCGAATGATCTTAACATATTCATCGGAAATTTCGTCGTATAACGATTTCATCTAAGGCTTCGATATCCTCGACCAGCCTTTTTTTTAATGGCCTTTCAGTATTTTCTTGCGGTTTCTAGGCCCCTTCTACTGGTTCTTAGAAGTCCTTCGTTGGTGTGCGAATCCGCGTATGCATGAGTAGAATTTTTGTCAAACGGTGTTTCATCCGACACTTCCATGCAGCAAATGCAGTTTTCGAAACATCGAAGAACCATTCGCGGCTATCGTTATTATTATGAATTATCAGATTGGTGAGCTCGAGAGTTCCCCTCTCGTAGTCACCACTGCTTCTTGCTGTGTCAGATCACCGACACTCGAAGTAATTCTAATTATTAAGCACGTCGTTGCTCGTTGCACCTGTGTCTTGTCCGAAACGTTTCTGCTGCTTTCTGCTGGATCCCACTTCTAACCGAAGTAATATTATCGCCGATTGCTTATCCAACAATCTATTTATTGCCAGTAAAACTCTGGGCTTATCCTAACCAGATTCCAGACGTGTTGCGACAACACCGGACGAGCTCACTTTCCACTCTAGACTCCGAATCTTGTCGATCCCGTTTCTGTCCGAAACTTTGAGTCATAAATTCTTTTTCTATCCGAAACTACCGGGATTCCACTTATAACCGAAGAAAATAAGGTGATTGATTGTTTCTCTAACAATCAAATCCAATTTAAATTTCTTTTCGAAATTACCGAGTCCCCGAAGTACTTCTGTTTTCAGCTAAATCCCACTTTTAGTTATAGTGCTGTTATTTACACCGATTGTTTAACCAATAATCTATTTATTGTTTATTTACTACTCATCGGGCTCTATTTCGACTTGAAATTCGATCTCGAATCCGTCTCAAACGTTTTTTGTCGTGAATACGACTTACTTTACTATGGGGTGCCTTTTCAAAATTTACCCTCTGAGAGAGTGATAAGTTTTTGATCGTGAATACCTCTTGTTGTATCTAACGAATCAACATAATTTTTGCTACATGCCATCGGAAATATGATCACAATTTTATGATAAAATATTTAGTTGTGTCACATAAACTCAAATAATTCAAAATTGAACTTTTCTGAAATGTTTGGTATAAACGAGTATCAAAGAGGATAATTCATAAGGCGCGTTTGCCTTTCTCGTATTTTGAAAGCTCATAGCTCAGTGATCTGTGAAAGGATTTAAATAATCTAACTACCAATAGAATCGAAATTTTTCAACTTAAGCGTGTAAAGAAAAAGCATTGAAGTATTACAATAGTACACTATTGAAAAACCTGTCTCATTTGACCCATGTCAACACCAGCCAATCAGAACGCGTTCTGAGGAAGAGAACAAAATATCTGCTGCGTCGTTCGAGAAAAATGTTCCAAACAGTGTTCAATATCGTAGTGAATTCCACAATTTGGTCCTTCTGAAAGGCAGGAATGAATCCCGTACAGCATCCGGATAGTTTCTTTCATTAAAAATGCAAATCCGACATGAAATATCGAAATTAAAATTCTGTATGCTGCTATTTTTATGGCCGTTAGGACCGCCCATTAGTGAAAAAGCTACAAACAAAATCAGGTAAAAACAGGCCTCTCAACAAAAATTGGATCAGTTTGGATTCTATCGCCACTGCGAGCAGATGTATTTTGTGTCGTTTGCAAAGCTAGTTTCGCTTCCGACAAAAGCGATTACGTCACAGCTGCCAGTCATTCGCATTGGTGAAAAAGCAACGCTGGAGAGCATTACACAAAATCAGACAGTCTAATGGCTCTAAAAGTTTTCTAAAGAACTATTAGGATTTCTTGCTCGCAAATCGAAGAGAAATATCCTCAGTTTAGTGCAAATCTAGAACTGTTTGATTTGATTTTTGCACTTTTCGCTGTGTGAAATTCACAGTAATCTAGATCAAGTGAAGCCTTCTTTGTTTTTGTGACAAATGTGGAAAAGGCAAGGGGAGGACGCTTAGAACAATGTGCCAATCACACATTAACACAATGCGTTGGTGCATTTATCAATATTGGCACTTTCGTTTTCATACAGTGGCACAGTTGCGGCACACAAAGGGCACAGTTTTGACAAGTAGCTGTTTCATGGAGCACAGCGTGGCACACTTAGACTCACAGTATATCACGGATGTTTTTAGAGGCACAATATAGTTTGTGTTAAGCGACTCTCCCCTTGGGAAAAGGGGAATGCTTGCATAATCCATACAATTGATCAACTAATTGATATTCGGATGTGTTAAGGAACATTTCAGTTGTTTTCGTATTCACGATATTTAGTTATGTCTCTGGCATTACGCACCCGCCTTTTTTTTGGAATCTGTTTCTATCCGAAACTACCGGTTTCAATTTCTCTCCGAAACTACCGGATCCCCCTTCTAACCGAAGTACTGGTGCTCCCTTCCACTTCTAACCGAAGTTAATAATACGAACGATTCTTTTTCTAACAATAAATGTGGTCATGCCAGGAAAACCCTATACCCATTCTAACCGGACAGCGACTACCTGTTTCTGTCCAAAACTTCTTTGCTCGTCGATCTTCGTTTCTGCACAAAAAGTATTTTGAATTCTGTTTCTAACTGAAACTGCTGGTCCAATTTCTCCGAAACTACCGAATCGCCCTTCTAACCGAAGTACTGGTGCTTCGTTCTACTTCTAACCGAAGCAAATAATACGACCGATTGTTTTTCCAACAATCAATGTGGTCAATACCAGGGAAAAACCTATATTCTGCAACTGATTGTTTATCCAACAATCTAAACTTTTAGTTATATTCGTATTCACGACATCCAGTTATGTCTGTGACATTACACACACGTACTTTTTTCTCCGGAAAACCAAACTGTGTTCCGCGCCTGTCTGTATCGTTCCTTGTTCGCTCTTGTGCGGTGTTGCCACATACTCGCCCTTTCGTGCATTTTTCTCTTCGACCAATTATCCGCCGTCAAACCAGTCGTTTCTTCGATTCGATAACCTCGTACCTTGTGCGGTTCTGCAGTGCTGCACGGGTACAAATGCATTATCAGTACTCTGACTGAGAAAGCATGATAATAATGAAGCATTACTTTTCATGAGATCATGCCTATTACTAATTATTTTATGAGCAAAGTGATCAATATCATGAGCAATAACTCATTTCTCATTAATATTTTCATGATTTAAATCATTTTGATCATAATGCCATTTATAATAGGCATGATCAGGCGCGTACACAGGGGGGGGTTTTAGGGGTTCAAACCCCCCCCCCCCCCCGAAACAAAAAATTATAACCCATGGGAAACATTGTGATATAAATTGTACATGTGTTGATTTATCACCATGTTCTAAAACCCCCCCCCGAAAATTTTCTCTGGCTACGCGCCTGGGCATGATCATGAGAAGAAGACATGTTTCATGATTTTCATAATTTCTTAATCATGGTACCGGCAGTGGAATTTTATCCGTATACTTATGGCGACCTTATATTCCTTCAACCATCTTCAAAAGTCGCGGCGGTCTTGCGCGACGGGTGTTGTGCACCGTCGATAGTTTTGAGCGCATACAAATCGCGACAAGATAGTGTTCAAAATCTATGTTGGCACTGCGGTAGGTGCGGACGTGGATGACGTCGGAGAAAAATCGCCTGTCGATGAGAACGTGGTCGATTTGGTTTTCCTTACAATGGCCGAGAAAATTCGTATTTGTATTACAGTGTTCATGTCGGTACTCTGGACCATCTTGTTAAACGGCATCCGTAAAAGAATTCCGAAAAAAAAATCGCTGCTGGTGTGCAGAGCGATTTCTACTTCGCGTTAGGCGTCTTTTCGGAGCTAATATTTGCATATCTCCAGCTGGAATTAGTACCGTGAAATTTCTCTTTAATACATGTTTGAAATGATTTATTAATTTTTAGTTGGTTTGACGTAAAGCCGCCATAACTAAGTTCAGTTTTGCAATGACTGAGCGGAAACATATATTGGAGAAGCCAAATGAATGAAAAATTAACAGAAAAAATTATTTATTGGAAAAAGATATGCGCTCAGAGACAGGACGCTGTGCATACGCGCTACCATTTCGCCACTCTGAATCTTGTTTTAGTCACTCTAAAACGCCAGTCAGACACAGTAGCACGTACATCGAACATGGTCTACATTCTGGCCGTCACCCGACCGATACCTTACTGAACACTATCTTTTGGCGATTTGTATACGCTCAAAACTATCGACGGTGCCCAACACCCGTCGCGCACGAACGCCGCGACTCTTGAATATGATTCGAGGAATATAAGGTCGCCATAAGTACACGGATAAAATTCCACTGTCGGCACAATGATTAATATATTATGAAAATCATGAAACATGTCTTCTTCTCATGATCATACCTGTTATAAATGGCATTATGATCAAAATGATTTAAATCATGAAAATATTAATGAGGAATGAGTTATTGTTCATGATATTGATCACTTTGCTCATAAAACCATTAGTACTAGGCATGATCTCATGAAAAGTAATGTTTCATGGTTATCATGCTTTCTCAATCAGAGTACTGGTAATGCATTTGTACCCGTGCAGCAATGCAGAACCAATCAGAGTACTGGTAATGCATTTGTACCCGTGCAACACTGCAGAACCGCACAAGGTGCGAGGTTATCGAATCGAGGAACGGTTTTAAGGCGAATGGTTGGTCGAAGAGAAAATGCAGGCGAGGATGTGGCAACTTCGCACAACCGTTACCGACACCACTCTTATATATATATATATATATATATATATATATATATATATATATATATATATATATATATATATATATATATATATATATATATATATATATATATATATATATATATATATATATATATATATATATATATATATATATATATATATATATATATATATATATATATATATATATAAGAGCCAATATATTTTTTTATAACCTCTAATTTCGTAAAGCGCTAGTTCTTAACAGTTTGAGCACCTCGGAAAAAGTCCCTATGCAAAATATTAACTAAATCGGACACGGGTAAGGGGTGCTGCCTGGCGGTTATGGTTTGAAAATTTTCCATCTTGAAAAAGCACCGTATAGTGGAGTACATGAAATTTCCGAAATCGAAAATTTGTTTGATGTCAAAAGTCTTAAAATTGCATGAAACGTCGAGATTTAGTGTTATCCCAAAATTTTTTTATATTAAATATCAACTTTCTGGGAATTTTGAGATTTTTTCTAAGCCCCAGAAAGTGGATTTTTTCAAAAAAAATTCCAGATTAGCTATATGGAACAATGGGTAGAACTTAATCGTGAATATCTCGACTTGTATTTATGGCAGCAACATAATTCTTTCACTATTTTATCAAAAATATGATCAGGAATTTAGGACAATATTTTGACCAGTATGAGATAACTACAACCAACTCAAATATTAGGTTTTCTCAAAATTTGAAAACAACGCGGAAAACTCTTTACTTTCGCTTGGGTTTTTCGCGCAAGGATGACGATTTTAAGGTAGTCAGGCACATATTTTCAACTGACTGCGCATAAAAGAGGAACCGTGGTCAAAAATCGATCAATCATTCTGTGTTTTGTTTTCAACGAGTACACAGTTAAAACTTCGATACATACGAGTGAATTGGAGAAGATGTCGCTTAAAGCGGCCGATTGTGAGAGAGACAGTTCAGGACGGTCCGTGAAGCGGAAGAATACTACAAGTTCCAGAGATACATCTGTCAGCCATATGTCAGTGGCTACAATGAACACCAACGCTTCAATGGATATTGATACCAATCCGGATGCCGATAATGACACTTGGAAAACAGTGACCAGGAAAATCAACCTTCACCGTTGATGGTTGCCAATGCAGATTATCACTCATTGCGGAAGGCTCATTGGATGTCGCACCAACATTCAATCTATCCCCCGTTGTGCAAACTGTTCTGAGCCCCATGAAGCAACCGAACGAGCTTGTCCGCAACGTGCTGAGTTCCTGAAAATAAGAAAACAAGCTACACCTCAGCGACAACCATCGAAGAAGAAGGTTCCACCTGTACCATCTGTACTGCCATTGGACCCAGTGAATTTCCCCCAGGCTGAATAATCTACGGGATCCTATACTTCCGTCACCTGGTTTCAAAACTACTGATGATGGCTCAACTGTAAACTGTATTCCGCTATTTACTTCTGTGGAGTTGATGAAAATTTTCGTCGACATGAGCTCTGCGCGCTCCGTGGTTGCAAGACGAAAATGGAGCAGATTCAAGTGCTCGGTTCGTTTATTATCCAATACGGTGTGTGAAACATTAAAAGTGATGAATTGGAATTCCTGCTCAGTGCGTTCAAAGTAAGTTGAACTATCGGACTTCGTAAGAACACAAAACGTCGATGTGTGTGTTATCACGGAAACACATTTGTCACCGAAGATGTCCTTCTCAATACCGAAATACATCATCATTCGCCTGGATCGAACCCATTCTAGGGGCGGTGGTGTTGCGATTGCAGTCAGAAGCGGTGTGAAGTTTGCTGTACATCCGAGATTTGGTACGAAATTCATCCAGTCGCTAGGAGTTGAATTGGCTACGATGATCAGAAGGATAAAATTCATCGCAGCATACTGCCACCGAACCAAGGAACTCAATCACAACTAAGAAATGATCTGCAGAAGCTCACAAGAGGACGAAATAAATTCATCATCGCCGGTGATATCAATGCCAGACATTAAGCCTGGGGAAATTCCAGAAATAATCGAAATGGAGCAGTGCTGAACGACGATGTTGCCAGATCAGGGACCTGCTCCATCATCGACCTGTTTATCACCAATCTTGCAGAGAACATCTCTCATCCTGTCATCATTGAAGATCTCAATTCCGACCACTATCCTGTTGTGGTGGAAATTCGGTGGTGCCATCGCCAGAGATCGTGAACTAAACATAAGAGAAATACCAATATTCCGTAAATCTATCACCATTGATTCTACCACTAAAACATTAATTAGGTTAAGAAAAATTCATCGAAGGCAGTACCAGAGAACAGGACTCAGGGAAAAGAAAACTTCAGCTAATAATCTAACTAATAATAATAATTATTCTAAACCTTTTTGGAAATTGTCTAAACTTCTTAAAAAAGCCAAAACCGATACCACCTCTTCGCCTGGATGACTGTTTGTTCACCAGTTGAAAAAGCTACTGCTTTAGGTCAACACATTGTTAGATCCCACCGTCTCGGTCAAGACATGGTCAGTTGCATCTATTTTCAATCAATGTTTGGTCCTTAGTTACTTATCCCTCTAGTTGGAAAGTGGTCAAAGTGACCTCAATAAAAAAGCCTGGAAAGGATCCCACCTGTCCGAAGAACTATCGTCCGATCAGTCTCTTATCTTCACTGTTCAAAATGTTCGAAAAAACAATCATGTCCCGTTTGTTAGTTTTGCAGACTCCAATAACACTTTTCCGGAAGAATCATTTGGGTTTAGAAGAGGTCGTTCTACTATTCACCAGTTGGTCAAAGTCAATAACACTCTCTCAAGAAATAAAGCTGTTTCGAAAACATCTGGCATGATTTTGTCAGACGTTGAAAAAGCGTTCGACAATGTCTGGCACGATGGCCTAATTCATAAAATGCATGATCTCTACTTCCCAACCTATCTAGTCAAAATAGTAAAAAACTATCTGTCAAACAGAAATTTCGAAGTCATTGTTAACAACTTATTATCGGATAAATTTCATGTTTCCGCTGGTGTACCTCAAGGTATCCTTGGCCCAATATTATTCAATATTTTCACGTCAGATAGTACTCTCACTGTTTGCCGATGACATGTCCGTCATCTACAAAGACCGCGTAATTCGTTCATTAGTAAACAAAATGCAGAGAGGAATGGATGTACTGGTTGATTATTTCAGCAGTTGGAAATTATGCATCAATGGAACTAAACCTCAAGCTGCCATACTTCCCCACTATAAATCTCCCCGACTTTTCCCACCTGAGAATAACAAAATTTAAATAAATGGATTGGTTGAATGAGGCAGTTTATCTAGGACTGACCATGGAGAGCATGTTTCTCTTTAGGTCACATGCTGACAAAATAGTGTTAAATGCAATATTTTATTGAGATCTCTCCACCCATTGATTAACAGAAAATCTAAATTATCAACTCAAAACAAACTAGCTGTTTATAGGCAAATTGTTTATCCAGTCATTAAGTATGCAGTTCCAGTTTGGAAAAATTGCCATGCCATGCAATTAGGTTAGGTTAGTTCAGGTTAAGTAGATAAAAATATACAATTTCAAGGATATAAATCGAAACATGAAATAAAAGTCACTAACAATTTAGGATTGAAACAATAAGAAATAAAAAATTAAAACATAGACTAAGCATATAGTACCATAGATGTAAAGTTATAAACTGTATCACTAAAATATTGTAGCCACTGTATATAAATGTTGACAAAAAATGGACAATAAATAAAATATTTAATGTAAAAATAATGAAAATCGATCATTTCTTCTTGTGCGTTGAATGGAAGCAGACGTCGTGGGAATGATTTAATCAACAAGCAGCTTCGAAGAATGCACCTTCTGTGTGGTTAAAAACCTAAAACGCTCATTTCGCAACTCTCATTTGGACCTCAGTCGTCCAGTGGAGGCAGTTGGCAATGAAAGCATACCTTTTTTTGTGGTATAAAGCCTCGAACGCTTAGGTCGTGCTTTCATTTGGACTTCAATCGTCTGGTGGAGCAGTCGGCAATGCTTTCATTTGGTCTTCAGTTGTCAGGTGGAGCAGTCGTCAGTAATGAGAGCAGACCTTTTGCGTGGTATAAAGCCTCAAACGCTCAGGTCATGCTCTCATTCGGTCTTCGGTCGTCAGGTGGAACAGTCGTCAATAATAAGAGCAGACCTTTTGCGTGCTATAAAGCCTCAAACGCTTAGGGCGTGCTTTCATTTCGACTTTAATCGTCGGAAGCAGCAGTCGTCAATGCTTTCATTTGGACTTCGGTCGTCAGGTGGAGCAGTTGGCAATGAAAGCAGACCTTTTGCGTGGTACAGAGCCTCAAGTCAGCGGTATCCATTGGAAGCCAATGGTATCCATAGGAATTTGAACTAAACTCGTCATTCTCCATCACGAACGCCTTCATAAAAGATTCTTTTCAGAACCACCATTATTTTATCACAAGGAACTATTCTGGTTATTTCGTAATATTCGTGTGTCAGAATGTTTAATGTAACTAATCTGTACTGTAGTTTAGGTGTATCGTTTCAAATTCTAGTAGTGTAAAAGGGAAAAACTTCCACAATTCACTCTATCGATCAACTAATTTATATTATAAAGTAAAGGGTGATTTTTTAAGAGCTTGAGAACTTTTTTAAACAATAAAACGCATAAAATTTGCAAAATCTCATCGGTTCTTTATTTTAAACGTTAGATTGGTACATGACATTTACTTTTTGAAGATAATTTCATTTAAATGTTGACCGCGGCTGCGTCTTAGGTGGTCCATTCGGAAAGTCCAATTTTGGGCAACTTTTTCGAGCATTTCGGCCGGAATAGCCCGAATATCTTCGGAAATGTTGTCTTCCAAAGCTGGAATAGTTACTGGCTTATTTCTGTAGACTTTAGACTTGACGTAGCCCCACAAAAAATAGTCTAAAGGCGTCAAATCGCATGATCTTGGTGGCCAACTTACCGGTCCATTTCTTGAGATGAATTGTTCTCCGAAGTTTTCCCTCAAAATGGCCATAGAATCGCGAGCTGTGTGGCATGTAGCGCCATCTTGTTGAAACCACATGTCAACCAAGTTCAGTTCTTACATTTTTGGCAACAAAAAGTTTGTTAGCATCGAACGATAGCGATCGCCATTCACTGTAACGTTGCGTCCAACAGCATCTTTGAAAAAATACGGTCCAATGATTCCACCAGCGTACAAACCACACCAAACAGTGCATTTTTCGGGATGCATGGGCAGTTCTTGAACGGCTTCTGGTTGCTCTTCACTCCAAATGCGGCAATTTTGCTTATTTACGTAGCCATTCAACCAGAAATGAGCCTCATCGCTGAACAAAATTTGTCGATAAAAAAGCGGAAACCGAACACTGATTTTGGTAATAAAATTCAATGATTTGCAAGCGTTGCTCGTTAGTAAGTCTATTCATGATGAAATGTCAAAGCATACTGAGCAAAAAATAATGCATGAAAATCATAACCTCAAAAAATCTGAGCAAATACTAATGCATGAAAATCCTAACCTAAAAAAAATCACCTTTTATAAAGTAAGAGTGTCAGTTTTATTCGTATTCACGACATCCAGCTATGTCTCTGACATTACACACCTGTACTTTTTTTTCGAGATGAAACTAAATTTTGACGTTTCATGCAATTCTAATACTTTAGACATAAATTTTTTTTCGATTTCGGAAATTTCATGTTTCGCCCACCATGTTATATGATATAATCAGGGAGGCAAGTGACCGGGAAAATCGGGAAATTGGTTTTACCGGGAAAAATCGGGAAAAAGCCGGGAATTTTAGTGAAAAACCGGGAAAAATATTACTAGCCCAAATATGAGGAACAATTGTTGGCATTATGATTTTTTTATTCAACAATTGAAAAGTAGGAGCCTATACCAGGCGTTTGAGTGAAATCTTCAGTCAAAGTGTTGAAACAACTTATTGTCCCATACAGGTTCTATATTGAACAATCCATTGCAAATTGGGCTAACATCCCCATGTCTCGTCCAAAGATTTTGTAAGGGTTTAACAGCAGTTTTAAATTAATCAGAAAGAAACATTCTTAGCTGTTATCAAAAACAGCACAATGGAAGCTCATTTTGAAAAATAAACATAATTTGGATACTGTTGGATTCATTAAGATTTAGAATAAATATTCAACACACTTGGCAAAGTATCAAGATAACATCGGAAATTTTTTTCATAAAACTATTCAAAATTCTTAGGACTTTGACTATCTTGAGAACCTTAGAATATGGTTTGATTTTTTTAGTGAATTTATGTTTAAATTTGTTTTAAAGGTCCTCAACTAGAGATTTGTTTAATTTGTAATACTGAAGTCAGTTTGAGTAATGAAATGTGAAATTGATCTTCTAGAACTAGATCAATTGTAGAAGGATTTATCATAGAAGATAAATTAGTTGGGCTATTTGGAAATAAAACTGGCAAAAAACCAGTTCAGCGTTCATCATAAAGAACTCGCACTTTCTGATTACTTCACGAGAGATGCTTAGCATTTAGAACCCTATTAGGAAAAAGTAGATCGATATCTAGTCCGTTCTTGCAGCTATAATCTGACTTATTTGCTCATCAACGCATGCGTAAACTCATCAAATCGTAAACATGCTGCATTTCAAATATGAGTTAATATGAAATTTCCGAAATCGAACTTTTTTTCAATGCCAAATGTCTTAGAATTGCCACAAGAAAGATTGCACTAGTAGAAAAACCATTTGATTGATAAATAAATATGAATATAGTTTATATTTAATAGTTTAGTTCGTATCTACTATTCGAAAAATAAGAGACAGCTTCCCTCCACTATTCCACTCACGCTGCTCGGAAACGCGGTATTACAATTATATAATATTATGTTGTTTTATATTATATTCCATTACATTAAATTGTATTGTCTTATATTATTTTGTATTGTATTGTATTGTATTGTATTGTATTGTATTGTATTGTATTGTATTGTATTGTATTGTATTGTATTGTATTGTATTGTATTGTATTGTATTGCATTGTATTGTATTGTATTGTATTGTATTGTATTGTATTGTATTGTATTGTATTGTATTGTATTGTATTGTATTGTATTGTATTGTATTGTATTGTATTGTATTGTATTGTATTGTATTGTATTGTATTGTATTGTATTGTATTGTATTGTATTGTATTGTATTGTATTGTATTGTATTGTATTGTATTGTATTGTATTGTATTGTATTGTATTGTATTGTATTGTATTGTATTGTATTGTATTGTATTGTATTGTATTGTATTGTATTGTATTGTATTGTATTGTATTGTATTGTATTGTATTGTATTGTATTGTATTGTATTGTATTGTATTGTATTGTATTGTATTGTATTGTATTGTATTGTATTGTATTGTATTGTATTGTATTGTATTGTATTGTATTGTATTGTATTGTATTGTATTGTATTGTATTGTATTGTATTGTATTGTATTGTATTGTATTGTATTGTATTGTATTGTATTGTATTGTATTGTATTGTATTGTATTGTATTGTATTGTATTGTATTGTATTGTATTGTATTGTATTGTATTGTATTGTATTGTATTGTATTGTATTGTATTGTATTGTATTGTATTGTATTGTATTGTATTGTATTGTATTGTATTGTATTGTATTGTATTGTATTGTATTGTATTGTATTGTATTGTATTGTATTGTATTGTATTGTATTGTATTGTATTGTATTTTATTGTATTGTATTGTATTGTATTGTATTGTATTGTATCTTATTATATTATATTATATTATATTGTATCACGAGTTTCGGCATATACTGGCCGATTCATAACACATGGATCAATAAGTCCCGAGACTAACAATGGAAACAACATTTTTTTTGCCAATTTTTTTTTTATTCATCAACATAATCACCTTTTAGGGTGATACAATGGTTCCAACGTTTTTCCAATTTTTCAATACCATGTTTATAAAAAAAATTATCTTTCGCTTCAAAATAAGCTTCAGTTTCATCGATGACCTCCTCATTTGAGCCAAATCTTTTTCCCTGGAGCATTTTTTTGAGATCAGCAAAGAGCCAGTAGTCACTGGGGGCTAAATCTGGCGAGTATGGGGGTGGGGAAGCAGATCAAAGCCCAATTCGTTCAATTTCGCCATTGTTTTCATCGACTTGTGGCAGGGTGCATTGTCTTGATAAAAAGGATTTTTTTTCTCTGCATGTGCGGTCGTTTTTTTGCGATTTCCTCCTTCAAACGCACCAGTAAGTCAATATAATAATCACTGTTGATCGATTTACCTTTTTCGAGGTAGTAAATGAAAATCACGCCATGCGTATCCCAAAAAACTGACGCCATGACTTTGTCAGCTGACTGCTGCGTTTTCGGACGCTTCGGACGGCTTTCGCCAGCTGTGCGCCACTCATATGACTGCCGCTTCGACCCTGGAGTGTAGTGATGTATCCACGTTTCGTCCATGGTCACGTAACGACGCAAGAAATCTTATGATATCTGTGTCATCTCAGCAATCTCACGGAGCTTCACTTTACGAACTTTCATTATAATGTTTGTCACTTCACTCACATTTTCCGGTGTAACGGCTTCCACAGGTCTACCCGAGCGTTTCGCGTCATTTGTGTCGGTACGACCACGTTTAAACTCGGCGAACCACCGACAAATCGTTGCTTTTGATGGACAAGAGTCCGGATAACATTTTTCAATCCATTGTTTCGCTTGCACGGTGTTTTTACTCATTAAAAAACAATGTTTTATCAAAACACGAAACTCGGTTTTTTCCATTTTTTAAACAAACTACAAAACGACTTTACTCCAACCTCGATAACTCAGCTGTTTCTGGTCGGATCGACTTAAAATTTTGACCCGTTTCAAGCAAAGGTTAGTACTCTAGAAAGAGGTGGTTACTGGTTTACTACGAGCGCCATCTCTGCTTTAGGTTCGGGACTTATTGATCCATGTGTTATGCTGGGTCACATAACAGTTCAACATAAACTGTTATGTATTGACGAGTCAAAGACGAAACATAAAGTATGTAAAAATCGTTTATGTATTTGCACCGAAGTGCAATCGTACATTGCACTTCGGTGCAAACATAATAAGTGTACTGCAAGTAGCAGAAACTTTATGTCTGCCTAGTGGTTTATGTTGAACTGCTGTGTCACATAACAGTTCAACATAAACTGTTGTGTACTGACGAGTCGAAGACGAAACATAAAGTATATAAAAATAATTATGTGCCCTATGCACAAAAATAGTTTAACTCCTAAAATGGTCATTCTTTCGTTCTTTAGTATAGATGCACCGTTACAATTGGGTAAGCGAAGCAGTAAAAGTTTAAAAATTCACACAAACAACTGATATGAACGATTATCTATATTCGGAAGTGTTCAGGATGGTATAGCCAACTCGTCTTTCTCATATTTCAACTATTTTACGAGGACTTAATTCTGTTAACTACAGGCTTTGTCGATCATTCTGCTTCTTCATTGTCAGTCGTTGATCAGTAAATACCGAAGATTGGTCATTCATGATGGTTGCGAAAAAAAGGCGGGTGGGTAATGTCAGATACATAACAGGATGTCGTGAATACGAAAACAACTGACAGGTTCCTTAACACTTCCGAATATCAATTAGTTGATCAATTGTATGAAATTGTATGTAGAATTTGAAACGATGCACCTAAACTAAAGTACAGATTAGTTACATTTAACATTCTGAAACACAAATATTATGAAATAACCAGTATAGTTCTTTATAATAAAATAATGGTGGCTCTGAAAAGAACCCTTTATGAAAGCGTTTGTGATGGAGAGTGATGAGTTGAATTCGAATTCCGATGGATGCCGCTGACTTCCGTCATCTAATTCCAGGCTGAACTGTTGTACGTGGGTGCGATACTGATATGGTTGGTGTAGGTGTAGCGTTTACAACCGATTATAATCTTCCAATAAAGAAAACATTAATTCGATGGGTTGATCAATGATACAATATGCTTAATTTATTGAACGAAACTATCAATATGCTATAGGGAATCGGTTCTAGCATTCAGAAGGGTCAAATTGCGTAATTCTCTACGACATTAAACTCTGGAACATTTTTCGCAAAAACATAGAAGGCTTCACTTGATCTCGATTACTGTGAATTTCACACAGCGAAAAGTGGACAAATCTAACCAAGCTGTTCTAGATTTTCACTAAACTGAGGATATTTACCTTTGATTTGCGAACAACAAATCTTAAAAGTTCTTTAGAAAACTTTTGAGCCATTAGAACGGCTGATTTTGTGTAATGCTCTCCACCGTTGTTTTTTCATCAATGCAAACGACTGGCAGCTGTGACGTAATCGCTCTTGTCGGAGACGAAAGTAGCTTTGCAAACGACACAAAATACATCTGCTCGCAGTGGCGATAGAATCCAAACTGGTCCAATTTTTGTTCTTTTTACGTGGTTTCGTTTGTAGCTTTTTCACTAATGGGCGGTCCTAACGGCTTAAAAATAGCCGCATACAGAATTTTAATGTCGATTATTTCATTTCGGATTTGCATAATTTATAGAAATCAACTATCAATATGCTGTAGGGATTCGTTTCTAGCATTCAGAAGGACCAAATTGAGGAACTACGATATTCACCACTTTTCGGAACATTTTTTTCGAACGATTTGTTGTACAGCAGCAAATATTTTGTTCTCTTCATCAGAACGCGTTCTGATTGACTGGTGTTGACATGGGTTAAATGAGACAGGTTTTTCAATAGTGTACTATTGAAATATTACAATGCCTTTTCTATACACGTTTAAGTTGAAACATTTCGATTCTATTGGTAGTTAGATTATATAAATCCTTTCACAGATCTTTAGAAATACGAGAAAGGCAAACGCGCCTCTTTGATACTCGTTTATACCAAACATTTCAGAAAAGTTTAATTTTGAACTATTTGAGATTATGTCACACAACTGATAATTTTATCATAAAATTGTGATCATATTTCCGATGGCGTGTAGCAAAAATCATGTTGATTTCGTTAGATACAACAAGAGATATTCACGATCAAAAACTTATCACTTTCTCAGAGGGTAAATTTTGAAAAGGCGCCCCATAGTAAAGTAAGTCGTATTCACGACAAAAGCGGAATGCAGTAGCCAAAATATTTTGGATTGGAGTTCACACTATTGTTCAGAGATGTTTCAACAAATTTGCTACCAAATTTCATCCAGACAAATAATATACCTTATATGATATAGGCGGATACCGTTCTCACAAATATTTGTCACACACTTTTAACATAGACCTTTTTCGATTTTTATTTGTTAAATTCAGGTCCATAACCAAAATACTTGGAGATTGGTGGACTACTTTAGAGAATGAACAGAAGTCGAGCTACATAAGTCTTGCCAAGCAGGTAATTTTTACTTTTACTTATCGCACGTTTATGAAACATATGCTTTCTTTGCCAGTATAAGGATGCATTTTTTACCGCTCATCCCGATTTCAAATGGTATAAATTGCCAGCTCCACCCGTACGTTTTCAGGGAAAATCTGTCCAAGCCGAACCAACGTTAAGTTTCGGTTTGGAATCTTTAGACGACATTGATAGCGCAAGGAAAGATGTGCATATAAAGTTCGAGGAACGTGCCAATCGTAACAAAGGTGCAAATTATCCCCAGGGTGTGTTTATCACATCTGATTCTAAATTCATATATGATGAACTAAATGTAAAAAATTCAAAGAAAGAAGACTCGCAGATAGGATTTTTCAAGTTAGCTGATACCGCTCATATGGGTGGTTTGAAAAGTTTGATGTCGGATTCATACAATAAAACTATTGACCAGACTGGTAAGAAAAATAATATATATTTTATATTTTAACTAACTGAACCCAGTATACATCACTATTCACTAAAATACGAAACGGAAGAATGAAGGTTATAAATAAGCGTTATTTATGGCCAAATTAAACAATTTGCATCATTTTGCTATTTTTACTTTAGCGTTATTTTTGAGAAGGCACTAAGAAAAAATCCTTTGAAATTTTTCAATAATATATATTCCAGAAACGGTGAGTCCGATCGATTTGATATTTTCTGCAATATTTTAGGTAATTATAAAAAAGTTTTGCATAGTTATTTTATTCTAAAAACAACACGAAGAATGGAAATATCTCAAACATTATGTCCCGGGTTGGTGGTTCAATGCATGGGACACTGGTCTCACAAACCAGTTGTCGTATGTTCGAGCCCCGACCTGGAAGGATTCGTAGTGTCAGTAGAATCGTAGCACCAGCCATGCAATGGTTCTGTACACTCTGAATCGGCTGCGAATTCTGTTGAAACCAAAGGGCAAATTCTACTACAGGAATGTAATACCAAGGCTTTTCAAACATTGTTCAAATTATCAAATATGACCGCTAAAAAAACATGCCAGATTTCGTCAATTATCACTATCCGCAAAATCAACGATGATTATGATCACTCGAAGTATGGAATATGGACAAAATCTCATCCCGTTCAATATCATCGTAAACTCACCCGTGGTAATGAAATGATAATCATTCAAAATCATTCTCACGATTATTAGGGGTGGGTGATGCATTCAAAATAATTTCAGTATGGCATTCAGTGAATAAGAATAATTAGAGTGACATTACAAAGCAACTTTCATGGAGTAGTTTGAAAAATTTTAACACTATTTACTTGAATTTCATCATTCTCACGTTTATCAGTCCTGCAGAGATTTTCTTTGAAAATAGGGATATTCAATATGGTGGGTGATGCATCGGAAATCAATTTCAAACCAATTTAAATATGCCAAGCAGTGATTAAAAACAACTATAGTGACATCACAAAGCCAGTTTCATGCAGCAGTTTAAAAAAAGTAACAGGAGCGCAGGAGTGAACACAAACAAGCGTTCACCCAAGTACTATCCTAACCAACATAGCTTCTCAGCAGAAGGTTGGTTTAAACGCTGTGCAAATCCCGGCACTCCTGTTACTTCTGTAAATCAAATTAATGCTGAATAGCATTTAATTGGGTTTAATCTAATATGACCATGAGAATAAATCAATTCTGGAATTAAAGCTAAGTATTTTGTCTTTACAAGCATTATTCATTTTTTCCCGCTGTAGTTGCATTGCTTATTGCTATTGCGTATTGCACTACCGACATGTAAATATCTTCATTGCGTTAAAATTAAATTGCGCAACACTGATCAGAAGCGATAATGCTACCCCAATATTAATTTCAGAAAATCAAACGATTTTCGTTATCTTGATCGACGATGAGTTTGTAAACGATAATCACCGACAGTTGATTTTTGATTTTTCGAGAATGATTATGCTAACACTTAACTCAAAAAAATGTATTTTTGATTTTTTTGTATTTATAGCTGAAGTCCGAAATAGAATGCTGTCAAATTTTAGGAATAGAGATACAATATTTGAAAAAATTGTATATTTTCAAAACAATGCAATAAGAAATTTCTAATTAGATTGAATTGCTGCACATTATAAAAAAATAGTTATTAATAAAAATAAAAAAATTAAAAAGTAGTCTAGGTTGGGTCATTGCAGTCTAGGTTCGGCCATTAGTGATTCTGGACGAAATGTGTACTACAGTAATTTTAAATGAACAAATATGAAACTATTTATTGTTATTTTAATTGAACAATAATCAGTATTGATATACTATTAATAAGAGTTTTGAGGGCAACGCCTACAAACAAATGATATATAAGTCTTGATCCTCATAATCATCAGAAGAGGTTTGTTTTCGAGGCGTCTTCGAGGTGTCGCACTTTTGCATGGAACTCATCATCGGGTTGCGTCTCTGATTAGATATAAGCGTTAGCGACGTCACTTGCAGAGGTTCGACCAATGACAAAATCGTAGAAATAGTAAAATCATGAGACGAATACGTCGAAGGTAGAGAAGAACGTACTACTTCTTCATTCGTATCAGTAGAACAAGCAACTTTCCCGTTCGGATCAACTCTGTGGGTATTCAAAACTGTAATACAGAGTTGCGAATCTTCTTCTGTAACAGTTCGCGCAATTTCTCGCCTTAAAGTTGTTACCGTCGAGGCACTGAGCTTATTCGAACAAATTAAATTAATTATTGTTATTGATTAAATGTATATTGATGAAAAAATTATAAATAAAAAAAAATAACTTAAGCTAGGATAAAATAAAATATAAATGTTAAAATTCTAGTACGTAATATATCAACATCACACATTACACACTATATCCTCTGCTGATGCTGCTACCAAAAGAGAATATTGTTGTCGCGATGGATAGTACAAGGAAGGAAAGAGAAGAAAAAAAGGAATAGAGGTAGAGCTACTGGGTCGATAGAAGTCGAAAGGTCTTTCCGTTTTAAGACTTCTACTGAGAAACACGTCTAAGTATAAAAGTAAAATTAGAGCCTCGAAATAGGCGAAGTGAGCAAACCGAATTGCCATAAAAATTGAATTACGGTTCAAAAGCGTCGAATCAGGTATGAACGAGAGACATAACTCCGTTAAGAGATGACTTTTAGCAAAGTTCGTTGAAATACAGTGTGAAAAAAAAACCCAGTTGATTACTCTAACCCTTTATTCTACCATGTGGTATCTTTTATGATAAAAACAGGGCCCGTTGTATTTGATAACTCGATTACTGGTCCGCGAAGGATCAAAGCAAACGAGTATTAAGCCTGTAGGATATTGAGACGACCCGAGAACACCCACCAGTTGGTTGGAGGAAACCTAGATTAGGTCGTGGTTCCACTTTTCCATGTTAAGCTAACCGCCAATCCACGATACTTGTGGCGGTCAAATCTCTACGAGACCAGTCGTTGCAATAATAGCCCTACCGGCTGAAATTCTAACGGAATCTCTTTAGCCCGAATACACTCAACCTGTAAGTCGGAGATAACCACCCCCCCCCCCCTCCCCCCTGCAATAGTAGTACGATCACTCGGACATCATCACTATCAGCGTGAGCACATTTAGCACGTAATTGGATTCAAGATCGGAGTAAGCAGCATCAGTGTCACCTGCCGGCCGGCCAACCCTACATATACACGAATCATATATGTACACACGAGGTAAAATAAATCTATCTATTAAAGTGAATATGTGGTTTCGAACGTCTTGATCTGCCGATTCTTGTGAATGCTGACCTTGAGAGCGAGAACGCTACGCATAGCCGAGCTAGTCGCCTTAAAAGAGGTTATTGTAAAACCCACCCTCATTAGATCTCCGTGGCTGTGACCAGAAATCGAGGTTCCTTCCGATGGCACAGTAACAAAATGGCCCCCAACTAAAAGTTTTGCGGATCAAGAGTTCAATAATACATACAAATAAGAAAAGTTGGAGTGAAATAGGAGTTAGGGAAACTTTCAAAAAGCTCATATAGTTTGAGTGAAGTGCTGAACTGGTAACACGAGACTGACTCTTGTTAAAATATAATTAAGTGCAATTTACTAGAAATCAGTCTACTAGTGCGCGTACGCTCGCAAAAGGGGGCAAGTTTTCAAGTGATCATACCAAATAGCAAGAGTTTTTCGGATAAAAAATAACATAATTTTTGTTTGGCGGGTCTTGATTCGACATACACATCTGAACAATAAACTGTTAATTAGAGACTTAAATATCACGATTTTCCTTAAGCAACTTGAGTCACCCTATAGTTCATTCATACTTATGTTTCGTATACAGCACAGTATAATAAAAGTACAATGATTTTGCAATCGTTTTACAGAAACTTAGATGCGTCGCACCTCTCCATTCAAGAGTATGAGCACAAACTTGCGATTCGGAACGTACCATTCGTCATGGACGAACATGAAAGCATAAAAAGACGAAAGTTGAAAGATAAGATGAAGATTGAGAGGGAGACGGAAAGATTTGGAGTTTCACCTAGTCGGAGAGGGGTGAAAGAAGAGATAGCTGTCATTAGTCCAGCATTGACGGTTATTAGTGGTTTGCTTGACAACCCCAAGGCTGACATCCGTATAAAGCTAAAAACACGTTGTATTCATTACCGCGTGCGGATTTTCTTGTTGACAAAATCGTCGGGAGCTCATAAGCATATGAAAGAGATTGAAAGCTTAGGGAAACATGCAAACAGTATTTTTCAGAAACATTTTCCTGCTCTGAAAGGTCAGCACCAAAACCTTTGGAGGCTGATATTTCTATGGCATTATATGAAGTTCGAGCTGAAATAGAAACACTGAATGAAACAGTATCAGGAAAAGAGAAAGATGAACAAAAAGTGCTTTGGAAATAAAGAAATTGGAAATGCAATGCATGAAATTTTCGAAATCGAAAAAAAAATTTGATGCCAAAAGGCTTAGAATTGCATGAAACGTCGAGATTTAGTGTCATCTCGAAATTTTTTTTTTAAATCATCGATTTATTGGGACTTAGAAAAAATATCAAAAAGTTCCAGAAAGTCAATTTTTTCAAAAAAAAAATATTTTTGAGATAACACTAAATCTCGACGTTTCATGCAATTTTAAGATTTTTGGCATCAAACAAAATGTAACAAAATTGCATGTACTCCCCTCTATGGTACTTTTTCAAGATTCAATTTTTAAACTTTAACCGCTGGGCAGCACCCATGTCCGATTTAGCTCAAATTTTGCATGTGGACTTTTTTGAGATGCTTAAACATCTGAACAATAGCGCTTTACGAAATTAGAGGTGATCCCAAAATATTGGCACCCTTATATACATTAGAGCGGTAAAAACAACGTGTTTTGTCGGCTACGTCACTTATACAATCATATCTCCGGAACCGAAGGTCACAGCCATTTGATCTTCGAACTTGATCAATGGTCCGACAATAGCTTTCAAACGAGCATAAGTTTGTTAAAGTCGGTTTAGTCATCTCTGAGAAAATTGAGCGCGTGAAAACACAACGCGTTTAGTCGGTTACGTCACTTATACAATCATATCTCCGGAACCGAAGGTCACAGCCATTTGATCTTCGAACTTGATCAATAGCCCGACAGTACCCCTCAAACGAGCATAGGTTTGTTAAAATCGGTTCAGCCATCTCTGAGCAAATTGAGCGCGCATAAATATCTTCGAAAAGTGCACACACACATGTGTGTACACACACACATACATTTTCCGATCTCGTCGAACTGAGTCGAATGGTATATAATACTATGGGTGTCCGAGGCTCCGTTCGAAAGTCGGTTTTTTCAGCAATTCTAATACCTTTCTATAGAGAAAAGCAATACGGTTGGAAATACTATTGAGTAATTTGAATCAAAGAATCAAAGCCGAGACAAGTTCTCAGAACTCATTTAAGATTAAAGGGGGCCTTAGACAGAGATTCTCATCGGAGAGTCAAAGTGAACACAGTTTAGGGCAAGCATCTGGTACAAGCACGAGTGAACCAAGAAATTGTAAAAAAGATAAATAAAGACATAAGAGAAAAAGAACGAGAGATCAGAGAGCAAAGTTGATTGGGAGAAACAAAGGAAAGATACGACGTTTTTTTTAAAGAATAACTGTTTATTGGAATATGAGTTAAAATTAAATTATTAAGATTTAAATTGGGTGTTCAGCCACAAGTGGTCACTTTTCAGCCCTATTATATATATGATTTGGTTGATACCATGAGGACATCATTTGCTTCCGCAATTCTGAGATTTTTGTGTAGGGAAAATTCTAAACCTACTTGTATTGTGTAATGGGGAAAAGGAACTTATATACTAACTAATGCAGAGAGCGAATCGATTCAATTGAAGATTGCATCGATTTTTGTCGGAATTTGCTTATAATATTATGTGACATTACATTTAATGGTTCTATATTTGTGAGTCTGTGTAACTCATTTGTACTAAACCAGGAAGGACGCTTCAAAATCATTTTCAGAATTTTATTCTGAATCCTTTAAAGCGTTTTCTTCCTGGTGGAACAACAACTCGACCAAATTGGTACTGCATAAAGCATGGCTGGTCTGAAAATTTGTTTATAAATTAACAACTTGTTTTTTTAGACAGAGCTTAGAATTTTTGTTTATAAGAGGATATAAACATTTAATATATTTATTACACTTTGCCTGGATTCCTTCAATGTGATCCTTGAAAGTGAGTTTTTTGTCATACGTTAAACCTAAGTATTTAGCTTGATCAGACCATGTCAATTCCAAGCCATTCAATTTGAGAATGTGATTATTGTTTGGTTTAAGAAAAGAAGCTCTTGGCTTATGAGGAAAGATAATTAATTGCGTTTTTGCTGCATTTGGTTTAATTTTCCATTTTGACAGATAGGCGACTGCAGATCACTCTTTGATTTCTACCTGTGGCTAACAGACTTGTGTCGTTACAGAATAGCGATTTCTGACAACCAACGGGTAGATTTGGAAGATCAGAAGTGAAAATATTATACAAGATTTGAGCTACGCTCGAACCCTGCGGAACACCGGCTCGTACGGGTAGCAATTCAGATTTACAATTCTGATAGCTAACCTGAAGAGTACGATCAATTAAATAATTTTGAATCATTTTGATCAAATAAATAGGAAACTGGAAATCAGACATTTTTGCTATTAAACCTTTGTGCCAAACACTGTCGAATGCTTTTTCTATGTCTAGAAGAGCAACTCCAGTGGATAAGCCAGAAGATTTATTTGATTTTATCATGTTCGTTATTCTGACAAGTTGATGAGTAGTTGAATGTTCATGACGGAATCCAAACTGCTCTGGTAAAAAAAATAAATTCTCATTTATATGAGACATCATTCTCAACAAGATAATTTTTTCAAAAAGTTCACTGATAGAAATACTATAGGAATAGAAATAAAATTGAAATATGATCATATTTCAGTGAGACTTCATTTTCAATAAGACTCACAACGTTCAAATTAAAATTGTATACACTCTCGAGCTGCTGAGCAAGTTTTTGAGCTTTTTCGCCATTTGTAAAAAGTATTTGATTTCCTTCCTTGAGAGCAGGAATTGGTTTCTGAGGTTTCTTAAGAACCTTAGAAAGTTTCCAGAGAGGTTTAGAATATGGTTTAATTTGTTCAACTTCTTTAGCGAAATTTTCATTACGCAAAAGAGTTAATCTATGTTTAATTTCTTTTTGTAAATCCTTAACTATGTTTTTCATAGCAGGATCACGAGAAAGTTGATATTGTCGTCGACGAACATTTTTCAACCGATTGAGCAGTTGAAGATTGTCATCGATGATAGGAGAATTTAATTTAGTTTGAGCTTTGGGAACTGAAAGATTTCTAGCTTCGATAATGTAATGATTCAAATTATCTATTGATGTGTCGATGTCCGCAGAATTTTCTAAAATAGTTTCATGATCCACATGATTTTCAATGTACGATCTGTAATCCAACCAATTAGCTCTATGATAGTTGAATATAGAACTAATTGGATTAATTATAGCTTCGTTGGAAAGTCTGAATGTTACAGGAAGATGGTCTGAGTCAAAGTCAGCATGTGTAACCGGCTCACTACAAATGTGACTTTGATCCGTTAGAACCAGATCAATTGAAGACAGGTTTTTCACAGAAGAGAAACAAGTCGGATTACTGGGATGAAGAACTGTGAAGTAACCAGCTGATAGTTGATTATGAAGTATTTTTCCATTACGGTTATTTTGAAATTTAATTGTTCGCCGGTGCATTGGAATGGCAAATATGCTATAGCGATGAAATAAATTCCATGAATGGTTTCAACTTCGATTCCCCAGCTTTCAATAACTTTAGTATTGAAAGAAGGTAAAATTCGATGTTTAATTTGCCGTTGGACAAAAATGGCAACTCCACCACCCATTCCAGTAAACCTGTCAAATCGATGAACCACATAATGTGGATTACTTTTCAATTTGACATATGGTTTAAGAAAAGTTCCTGTCACAATGGCAATATGAATTTTGTGAACTTTGAGAAAATTATAAAATTCATCTTTACTCGATTCAAAGATCGAGCATTTCAATTTGAAATATTCAAATAATTATTTAACATCACTTGTGAATTTTAAATTTATTATAATATTATTTGCGAATTGCCATCCGATTAGAAATGCTTCAAAAAGTGATGAAGTCGAATTCATTCGGATAATCATTTGAAAAAGTTGATCTTGTAGGTTGATCATTTTATTTTCAGTTATATCGCCTAAATCAACTTCATTTAAAGAAGCGAATGACATTGATGGAATATTTGTAGGTAGACTGCCATTAGAAGAAGATGATTTGGCCGATCTACTTATTAGTAAATTGTTTTCATTGGAAGATGAACTGCAAGGCGGTCCTGTGTTTTGACTATTTACATTAGAATAAATAGGTGGTAGATTTCTACCTGATACACTAGCATAACTGACATTAGAAGAAGATGATGACGAGGTCGATCTACCTGTCAATTAATTGTTTTGGTTAGAAGACGAATTGGCAGGCGTACCTGTTTTTTGTTTTAAATTCGAAGAAATCAGTGCCTTAGAAGAATTAGGCGTGGCATTTGTAACGGTTATTTGATTTTCAGGTATGTTCTGTAAATTTAAGGTCGTTGATTTGACTTGTTGTCTAAGCGAACGAGCGTATAAATTTTTTTCCCTGACAGGACATTATCAGTGGTTTCATTCATTGGACAAACGTCTTTCGAATGCGATTTACCACATTTCAAATACCGTATATCCATATGACAATTTTTGGTTCCATGCCCGAAGCCTTGGCAACGACGACATTGCGTTAAGTTTGCAACACGATTATGCCGTTTATGGATTTTAATATGGGAAATGAAACGTACTTTTTCTAAAGTTTTCAAATTGTTTATATCACTTCGATTGAAGTGTATTAGGTAAAATTCATGGGAAATTCCAGAGCGTGGTTTAGAAGTACCCTTCGCTCTTTTTTCATAAGTATTACTTGGGAAGGGGCAAAACCAAGCACTTCTTTTAGTACATTTTTAATTTGAAGTCGGAAATCATCACCGTCACTGGTGGCATAGATTGATGTTTCTTCATAGAACGACAAGCGTCCATTTTGGGAATTTTTGAAGAATTTTCTTCTATGTCGCTACAATCGGACTCAGGAAGAATCTCGTAAATATTGTTAGACGGCATAGGATCAACGGAAGGGAATTTCGTCCGTTGTATTTTATTTTTACATTCAGATTCTATAAAATCGTGAATGTTATTAGAAAAATGTTGAATAACGAATTGTGATTTATTCCGTATTGAATTATTTTTAGCCTTAGGCTTGTTGCCTTTCCGGTTGGACGCAGGCATTTTTGAAATGAATGAAATTTTAAATTGAATTAACTAGGCTAAATTAGTCTTCGATTAGACTAGCTAACCTTAAAAAGTACGGGTGTGTAATGTCAGAGGCATAACTGGATGTCGTGAATACGAATATGACACGCTTTATTTATGCTTCCGAATTCGAATTGGTAGTTGATCGATTGTTTGAATTGTGCAACTTTCCCCTCTTTCATTACTAGAAATTTAAACGATGAGCCTAGACTAAATTACAAATTAGTTACATTATACATTAAGAAATATTAAATATTATGACATAAGCAGTATAGTTCTTTATAATAAAAAAATGGTGGCTCTGAAAAGAACTTTTTATGAAAGCGTTCGTGATGAAGAGTGACGAGTTGAGTTGGTTCAGCACGCAGACTCTGAATTCTAAACCCATATTCCAGAACTAAGCTATAAAACTTGAAGACGATTTTTCGCCATGACTACCAGAATGGGTTGTATAGAGTACAGTAAAGTAAATTTCCGCATAATTCTTTAAGAGTATTATTATGGTTCTAAAAAGAACCGAATAGAAGAAGTCTGGAATAAAGAACTGGATCCTGAGTTCAAAAACTAAATTTAGAACCAATAACAGACTCAGAATCCAGTTTCAATTCTAGAACTGCAATTTCGAAACTCAAATTAGTTCCGAAATACAGTTCCAGAATCCAGTTTCAGCACGCAGGTTCTGAATTCTAAACCTCGTTACGACTACCGAACGTTACCACTAGCTCTCCGTCGCTGCTGGTTTAACTCCTGCGATGGCAGTCTTCTCGCCTTGATGGCCAGCAAGCGAATGAAAGTTGCTACCTGAGCGTTTGAGGTTTTAACCACGCAGAAGGCGCTCTCTCCGTCGCTGCTGGTTGATGGTTTAACTCTCGCGATGGCAGTCTTTTCGCCTTGAAGGCCAGCAAGCGAATGAGAGTTGCTACCTGAGCGTTTGAGGTTTTAACCACGCAGAAGGCGCTCTCTCCGTCGCTGCTGGTTGATGGTTTAACTCTCGCGATGGCAGTCTTCTCGCCTTGAAGGCCAGCAAGCGAATGAGAGTTGCTACCTGAGCGTTTGAGGTTTTAACCACGCAGAAGGCGCTCTCTCCGTCGCTGCTGGTTGATGGTTTAAATCTCGCGATGGCAGTCTGCTCGCCTTGAAGGCCAGCAAGCGAATGAGAGTTGCTACCTGAGCGTTTGAGGTTTTAACCACGCAGAAGGCGCTCTCTCCGTCGCTACTGGTTGATGGTTTAAATCTCGCGATGGCGGTCTGCTCGCCTTGAAGGCCAGCAAGCGAATGAGAGTTGCGACCTGAGCGTTTGAGGTTTTAACCACGCAGAAGGCGCTCTCTCCGTCGCTGCTGGTTGATGGTTTAACTCTAGCGATGGCAGTCTTCTCGCCTTGAAGGCCAGCAAGCGAATGAAAGTTACTACCTGAGCGTTTGAGGTTTTAACCACGCAGAAGGCGCTCTCTCCGTCGCTGCTGGTTGAAGGTTTAACTCTCGCGATGGCAGTCTTCTCGCCTTGAAGGCCAGCAAGCGAATGAGAGTTCCGACCTGAGCGTTTGAGGTTTCAACCACGCAGAAGGCGCTCTCTCCGTCGCTGCTGGTTGATGGTTTAACTCTCTCGATGGCAGTCTTCTCGCCTTGAAGGCCAGCAAGCGAATGAAAGTTGCTACCTGAGCCTTTGAGGTTTTAACCACGCAGAAGGTGCTCTCTCCGTCGCTGTTGGTTGATGGTTTAACTCCCACGACGTCTGCTTCCATCGAACGCACGAACAGAAATGATCGATTTTCACCACGGTTCCCCTTTTCTACGCATTCAGTTGAAGATATGTGCCTGATTACCTCAAAATCGTCGTCCTTGCGCGAAAAACTCAAGCGAAAGTAAAGAGTTTTCCGCATTATTTTGAAATTTTGAGAAAACTTAATTTTTGAGTTGTTTGTGATTATCTCACACTGTTCAAAATATTATCCTAAATTCCTGATCATATTTTTGATGAAATGGTGAAAGAATTATGTTGCTACCATTAATACAAGTCGAGAAATTCACGATTAAGTTCTGCCCATTCTTCCATATGGATAATTTTGAAAAGGCACCCCATAGTAAAGTAAGTCGTATTCACGACAAAAAAACTGTCACTCTAATATCACTTTTGTATCACTTAGTCACTCTAATATCACTCTTTGTATAGCCTTGAGAAAGGCTGGGGAAAATACGGGAACACTTGAGAACTTTATCTGGTCGGTCTTATTTAATATCCTTAGTCTGGGTCCCATCACATTGTTCCATTCCAGGCAATGAAGAGGCAGACGCGTTGGCTAAGGTGGGCGCATTAGAAGGTGAAATTTATGAAAGACCAATTTGCTTCAACGAATTTTTCAGTGTATCTCGTCAAACGACGCTCCAAAGTTGGCAAACTTCATGGAGTAATGGGGAACTGGGACAATGGTTACACTCTATTATCCCAAAGGTATCGACGAAACCTTGGTTCAGAGGGATGAATGTGGGTCGGGATTTCATTCGTGTGATGTCCCGGCTCATGTCTAATCATAACACCTTGGATACGCACCTCCGGCGTATCGGCCTCGTGGAGAGCGGTCTCTGCACTTGCGGTAAGGGTTATCACGACATTGAACATGTTGTCTGGGTATGTACCGAGTATTGTGGCGCCAGATCACAGCTAATTGACTCCCTTCGGGCCCGAGCTATATCACCCATGGTCCCAGTACGAGACGTGTTGGCCCATCGAGACCTTCACTATATGCTGCTCTTATATCAGTTCAAAAAGAACATTAACTTACAAGTCTCATCTGCTGAAGGGTTCCACAACATCCTCCTTCAACCTCAACCCTAACATCCGCTCGAACCTCCCCAACTGTCGTTTGTCCACCATCTTCATCGAAAAACTAACAAGATCTTTCTGCTGTCACTAATTTTTGCTCCCCCGTCCCCGTCTCTTCATCATCTCGATGTCAACTAATTAGATCTTATCGCTGACCTAAGTAGTTTCGCTTCCTTACCACCATTTTCAACAACATAAACTTCTATAGTTCATATATGCTTCTCATATACCAGTACCTTAAACACATTGATATACAAGTGTAATGTGTTATTCCTCGCTCAGAAAATATAATCTCCACCTACAGGTTCGACACTAACATCCGCCCGATTCTCTCGATCCCCGTCCCTGTCCACCATCTTCATTGGAATTAACAAGATCTTTTTTTGTCACTAACTTTTTCGTTCCCCCTTCCCTGTTTTTTCACCATCTCGATGGCAACTAATTAGATCTCTGTCGTTTTCAAACATTCTGTTCCCACACCCCTTTTTTACCTCGTTTCCCACAATATTTACTTCTTTTTTTCATTCTCTTCCGTAACATCACCATCACCGGAAGACCGCTCCAGTCAATGACCAGCATGCGGGCCACCCGCCGGGCCTTCGTAGCCTGGGGGTGTTTCCCGCGGACCCTCACGGACCGAAGAATGCGGCCAACATAGAAAATTACCATCGCCATCTGGAATCATCTCATCCTAAATTCAATTCACCGGCCACTACCGATCGCCAGATACTATATTACATAATGATACTACTCTAGTTTTAAGTTAGACGATAATTAAGATTAGTAAATACCCTTGGCATCTTAGAGCTTAAGCAGCGTGCCTTAATATTATATTATATTATTGAATAAAACAAAAACATAAACTTCTCTCTGTTTCTTTCCTTCTCTTCCACAAAATTTACCACCACGGAGAGCCGCTCAAGTCGATGATTATGCGGGCCATCAGCCGGCTCCCCGTAGTCGGGGGTGTTTTCCGCGGACCCACACGAACGAAAAGATGCGACCAACAGTGATGCGTACCCACGTCGTGCCAGTTTACTCCAGCGTACAAGATCCAGCCAGCCACTGCCGACCACCCGTTGAAGACTAGATCTCCCAAAGCTCATATGGTGTGAAAATAAAAAAAATCTAGTTTAAGTAGTTTAAACATATGCCCTCGGCATCTTATAGCTTAACGCAATGTGCCTTAAAATATGTTATTCAATAAAAAAAATGAAACTCTTGGTAGCCAGAACAAATTTCCAGGAGCCAAGAGCTACACGCGTGCGGTGCGAACGACTGTTCAACACCGACTGAAAGATACGACGTAATGTGAGCTCGTCAACGACATCGTTAGATGATGATGATGGTCCCACCTCATACCCCTACAAAGGTGTGAGCTGAACGAGTTATCTAAGTGATAATTAATATTATTACATGCTTTAACCAGTAATCAAAAATTGAAACGAGCTGGTTAACTTATCAGGCATAGATATTCCTTCGATAGAGCAGCTGAACAAAAAGAAATTACTATACTACATTATATATTACAATTACTATCCAGGGTTGATCAAGAAAATTTCCAACCCGGGAAGATCCTTGAACAAATTAGGAATCGAACCCAATATCTCGAACAGTATCAGACAATAATTCACCAGGCCCTTCCCGCCGGACCAGTTCATCGTTATCACCACCAGCTACGATGGAATAACGAGACTGCGAATGAGCAGAGCCAAGCCCAATTTCATCAACAACTGTAGATCCCAGCATAACTCAAGAAAATCATAATTGGTCTCAAACAATAACATCTCTTAATTCAGCATTATTCCATTTCTAGATTGTCTTTGACTGCTTTACGCGCGCGGGCTCAAACTTTTGTAGACAACTCATTTACTTTTTATGTATATCAACTCTAAAATACAAATAACAAAAAGAAATCCATCATCATCATACAGATCATAATAACTTCTAACATCTAAAAAAAATAGTGATAAGTCAAAATACATTCTTCTTTATTTTACATAATTTTAAAGAAATCAAATTTGTTTAATTTGTCTGGGCATCGAATTGAAAAAATTTATTCCTTTGTACAGTAGCGAATTCTGTGATCTGCCTAATAGAAAGTTTGATGTTCTTACATCTGATGCATTTCTGGTATTATATCTATGTAAATCACTTCCTCTCTCAACTCGATCACACAAATATCGAGGCAGCATACCATTTATTAATTTAAAAATTAACACCATTGTTAAGTAATAAATTCTTTGTTTGACCGAAAGCCATTGTAATGCACTCAGCAGAAAAGTATAGGAAGTGTATCTATTACATTTAAGTATCAATCGCATGACTTTATTTTGCAGTCGCTGTAATTGCATGATTTGTTTACTATTAGCAAGAAACAGAATGGATGGACAGAAGTCAATGTGTGGTGAAATGATTGATTTATACAGAAGAATTTTTCTACTGATCGTTAAATCATTTTTCAAACGACACAATACTCCGTACTTTTTGGAAATCTTCCTGATTACGTTATTAATGTGAGATTTGAATGTGAACTTTTCATCAATTACGACTCCAAAGTACTTCATCTCTCTAACGCGTTCAATAATCTCACCATCAATTTCAACGTTAGCATCATGTCTAGTGTTCGCAGAAGAAATAACCATGTATTTCGTCTTTGCGACATTCAATTTCAATTGCTTCAATTTTAAACAACGTGCTAGAGAATGTAGGTCTTCGTTTAAGTGTGCAACAGCTTCATTATAATCCTTAGATGCAATAAACAGAACCGTGTCGTCAGCAAATAAATTGATATCACAAAACCGTAAGACTCGTTTCATATCATTAATATACATAATAAATAAAATTGGTCCTAGGACACTACCTTGAGGCACTCCAAGTGAATTATCTAGAGAACTGGACACAAAATCGTTAAATACAGTCTTTTGTTTTCTATCATATAAATAGCTTTCAAACCATTTGTATGCTACTCCTCCAATGCCAAAGCGTTGTAGAGTTTGTAACAATAAAGGTCTTGAGATTGTTTCAAAAGCGCGCTTTAGATCCAAGAACACTGCAAGAATAGTCTCTTTAACTTTGATTCTCTCTTTCCATTTTGCTAATACCAGATTCAAAGCGGTTTCGCAAGAGTGTCCCTCTCGGTATCCAGATTGTTCCGGCATTAGCAAATTATTACCGTTCAAATAGTTCATCAACTGGTCCTTAACTACATGTTCCAAAATTTTCTCCAGCGTGTGCAACATGTTGATGGGACGGTACTCTTCGGCTTTATCCATTCCAGCAACTTTGGGAATAGGAACCACTAATGATTCTTTCCAAACTTTCGGTACGTGCCCAGTTTGTATCGATCCATTTATCAAGTTCAGAAGATCGTGTCCGATAACATGAAAGCAATCTTGTATCACCTTTGCGTTGACATTATCGATACCTGTCGATCTTTCCAAATTAAAACAAATCTCTTAACTGTCCAAAAGTGATTGGGTGAAACCCTTCAAATCTGCAATTGTTATTTATCGACTGTGTTATTTCACTAGGTTCACTGACCTGATCAGCACTCTGATTGATCAGTTGAACACTGTTTATGAAATAACTGTTCAATTTTTCAACTATGGTTTGCTCACACCGTTCTTCTATCCCATTAGAACTCATGCTTTTCGAAGAACTATGTGTTGGCCTAATCATTTGTTTAAGGATTTTCCACAACTCCTTGCTATTTCGTTGATGTTGATCGATCTTCCTCTGGAAATATTCACATCTAGTCTTTTTCAAGGCTCGTGAGTATATATTCCGAGCATTCGTGTATCCAAGCCAGTGAATTTCGTTGTCAGTTCTGCAAAACGTTTTATACTTTTTATCCCTCTTTCGCTTCAACCGTAAAAGGTCTAAAGAGTACCACCGGCTCGAGCTAGTCAAGCTAACGTATTTCTCAGATACCAAGCAACTAGTACACCTTTTCAACACGTCAGTCAGAACAGTCGCTCTGCTATCTAAATTTCCAGCTGACTGCGTAAAATCCAGGCTTCTTGATACCAGTTGAGATATAGCTTGGCTTGAGTATTTTTTCCAGCATTTTATTTTAATTTTCTTTTCTTTTAGTATGGAACCTCGTCAAGTAAACTGAGATGGTTTCATGATCCGAAATCTTACAACCGTCCGCCACTATTGAACGAATACCGTCAAAATTTGAATACACGTGATCTATTAAAGTTCTACTATGTCTGGAAATTCTCGTGAATTCATTCACAGTTTGCTTGAGGTTGAAGAATTCTGACAACTGTTTCAAATGATTCGAATCTTGGTCCCGGAGCCAGTCAATATTGAAATCTCCTGAAATTATGTTCAGTTTACTGAAATCTAAGAAGCTTTCCCACCAGTTTTCTAAAATTTCCAGAAAACGACGGTCACTTGAACTAGGAGAATGATATACAACTCCATAATTTCCCTGCTGCATGCCTCTTTCAACTGATATGCCCAAAAACCGATTATTTTCAATCATTTCGTTTGATCGAATGCTGAACTTAATCGATTCTCTGACGTAAATTGGTACTCCACCGGTATGTCTTGAATGCGATAAGCAATAAGCAACAGTGTAACCAGGAATACCCAGCTGATCAAATGCACTGGAATCAACTATATGTGTTTCCGATAGCATAACTAACAAGGGCCTTCTATCCTCTACAAGATGCCGCATTGCGACAAAGTTAGTAGACAAACCGGCTATATTCAAATACAAAATTTCCGATAGCCACCTGTCAGTTAGTTGCTATCCACTAGACAAAACGTTTTTCTTTTTCGATTCAAGCAGCCTACGGTATACTGGACACTGCTTACTGAATGCCGGATGATTTATGTCCAAATTCATTCTACGTTCCGAGTTAATTTTTAGACAATTTACGCATTTAAAATCAGTTGAAGAGCACTCAGAAGTTCTATGTGCTGCATTACAAATCTCTTTATTCGCACAATTTGTACTCTTGTGACCAAACTCGACACATTTGAAACATCTCAGTACATTAAAGGCCTCGTAAATAGAACACTTATCCCATCCAATACTAACCTTTTGGGCTGCCATCAGATTGCTATAAGTGTTTTTATCAACCTCTATTATTACATTATATTTGTTATATCTGAAGCGTGGATTTTCAAAATTAGCAACAACTTTCACATCTTCGATCGCAACGCCCTCGTTCTGACTTCTCAAAAGATCGATGAAGACATCAGAGGAATATCGATCACTCATCCCCACTATTTAAATTTTTGGTTTTCCGGGTGTGGGTATAACAGCACTGTAGTTGGCACCCAAATTGCCCTCAATGTTCTCTTTCACTAATTTAATATCTTCCCCGGCTGCACACTCAACAATAATCGAGCCATCTTTACCGTTTTTAAAGTTACTAATTATATGTGCTCTTGGATCTAGCATGTCTTTTAAAAATTTCCTTGTATAATCACTCGTTTGTGATGTCTCGACTGGTTTTATCATAATGACCGAACGAGTCTTACTATTTTTATTACCTTTGTTCTTATTTGTAAATTTTCCAGACAGAACATTCGCATATGTCATTTTATTATTTTTATTAAAAACCTCGTCATTATTTTCAAAATCGTTAATGTCCATACCTGTCGATTCATCTTCATTATCAGTCATTAACTTTCTTTTTCGTCTAGGATTACCATCAGACTCAGAGTAAGTCTTTCTTCCTACAACAACTTTTTTTCTGTTCATTACATCCAATTCATTATCATGTTGCTTAATACTCGAAATCAAGAAACCTTTCAAATCCTCCAACTTTCTGGGCACACTGTTTTCCAAGCATGTCATTTTACTCTCAAGAGTATCATTGTAGGATTTAATCAGTCTCTCAATTCCGTTCTCCAATGCGATGTTTATCTGCGATATGATGCTCTGCCGCTCACTAGCAAATGATTCCGCGATGGATGTTAGTTTATCCATCTCTTTCCTCATATCGCTACTGAACGAATGATCACCACCACCAGACACCACATTAGATGCACCTGAAAGACATTCTCCACATTTATACAAAAGCATCGGAGTTTCGGAAAGCCAGCTCACCATTGCCTTCGTAAGGTTTGAACACTTCTGATGAAAACCATTATTACAAAAAGAACATACTATCCGATCCGATACTGTTAGCTTTTCTTTGCATTTGCCACACTCACCCATCATTTCTGCGCAAACCAAACGGTCCGAGACAGCAGAAGGACAAATAAACAGAATGCAAAAACAATACACATATCATTCAATTCACCCGAAACGACGCCTTTTGTTCAGGCGAACGCTGAACGGGAATAATTAAATCGAAATAGCACCAGATATAGGCATGCACAGAAAATGTACTCAACTTATCTGAATAAAATACAGTCTCGCACTTAGTGTTGCACTGAATTCTTTACGAAAAGTAATGTATTTCACATAAATTTTATCACAATTTGATTCGGCACAATAGATGCACAAGTTATCATGATCGTCACTCACACAATCGTTAGATAGCTCCTGGGGCTCTGAAAGCTCGGGCAATCACAGTGATAGCACCGAAAACTCTAAAAACGTGAGGAAGGGTAAACGAATAAATAAACAGTTCAGAGAATTTGATAGGAGGAAGGAAAATTTGAAACGAATTCCAGTATCAGAATGGAAAATTAAGTATGATGCGAGAGATCAAGGTCGTCGTCTAGCAGAATTTTTAAAGGAAATCGAAATGAGATGCAATGCTGAAGATATTTCAGATCGCGAATTATTCGCAGCGCAATACAACTGTTTGCGGGTCGCGCTAAAGATTTGTTCATAGATGGGTTTGAAAAATGGTCCAGGTCCGAGCTAAAACCGCGAACTAAAACGGGAATTTTTACTCCCCGATTTAGATTTTGATGTGGAACACATCTTTATTTTCTATATAGGGGTGCAAATCAGAAACTCAAGGAAAAATACACGTAGAAATATGGTCAGGTTTCGAACACTTACAGCTCAGTACATTTTGTATCAATTCTTAATATTATCAAGCCACGTATTTTCAACTATAAATGATTGAAATTTTGATTAGTAGCGAGCAGCGGTTCTATTTAGTCTGCTAACAATTTCCGGCATACCGGATTTCTATGCCATAGACGACGGTTTTGGAGGAGTAAGCGATATATCAACGGGAAAGCATCGCTCTGATTAGTCAATCGATGCAAAAGCGAAGCTGTTGGAAGCACGCGAATCTATAAATAGAAGCGAAATTATAGCTAACGTTTCAGTCCAATGAGTAGCATGCTAGAGGTAGGTTGTTGCTAGACAGCAAGACAAAAAGTGCCATAAAACGATTTGATGCTTTAATTGGTATGCTCTGATCTTGTGTCATGCAAGTTCGGATGAAATTCCATGTTATGTAGTTTCGCCTGAGAAATTGACAAATTTTAAGTGCTAAAGATTAATTTCTAATTTATATAAAATGCTCTCGATAAATAATGAGAAAAAGTTTATCGCTTCAACCGAAGTCGCAGAATGGTAGAGAAACTTAACACTTAACTTGAACACAATATTGACGAAGAGAAGCTTAAATATGGAAATGGCGAACAGAAGCTTAAATATTGATATTTGTACAAAAGAGATAATTGCATACATTTGGGATATTGGTGTAATTTCGTCGGCTATGAAACAAACAATGTTCGGTGCTGGTTCCTAATCAAGATCAATTTATGCAGACTCTCGTGCAATTGCGGATTCAAAAATGTGACGATCGATTGAACTGTTTGATTGTAGATCATTCGAAAGTTTGGTTGCCTTGTTCCACATCAATTGCTCGAACAACCCCATGTGGCTGATCCTTGTAGTTTTTTTGCCACCGCGTGTCGGAAAACTCGTGGGAAAAAAATTATGGATTATTTCCATGATATGCAAAAGCTTTTTCATTCAACGACAATATCTATTTTGGAACGTCGTCGATTCGAAATAATTTGGCGAATATGCGATTTGATTATATAAATGCTATGACAGGCGCAGGTATCAAAAATCTGTCAAAATTAAACAAATATGGGAGAATTATAGACGAAAACAACTGGAGTATGTTTTAGAAAGCTTCCGATGCTCTGATCCGTCCTAGAATAAATCAAGTCAGCGAGACTTTGTCGGGCAGCACATTAAAATCAAAGCAAGAGAATAACAATTTAAAGAACAAATGAGAAAAATGAGCAACATCATTCTAAAGAATCAAAAGTGGGGAGAAAGGGAAAACATGAAGAGGCACTAGATCAAATGATAGGTTCAGCGAAAAGCACGTTGCAAGCCCTGGTTGACAACTATCAGCGACCACCAATCGGCACTTGCTATAACTGCAAGAAAAATGGGCGTCATTATGTAGAATGTCCCGAACACAGAAATAAATTCTGTAGAGTTTGTCGTTTCGCCGAAGTTTCTGGCACATTGCTGTCCGTTTTGCCAAAAAAACGAGAAGAATTCAACCTGAGAAGGCAGGTTATTATTATTATTATTATAGGTTTATTTAGCCTCGATTTTAACCGTTTGGTCTTTCGCCGAGGGGGTATGGTTGTGTTGGGTAGCGGAGTGGTGGACTGGGGTATAAGGGGGAGCATAAATTACATGTCATTTAAAAGAGTTTGAATTTTGTAAATATAAATGATTGATTCTTTTACCGAAGTTGGTTTCACAGGTTGAATTCCCATTAACAAAACCTTCAAGCTCGGAAAATTTTCCGAACGATTTGATAGCAAATGGTTTTGAACCAGTCCATGAAGAGGAATACTATTCCGACATGGATATAGATGAGATTTTTTTAAAACTATGTTCAGATAACCAGTCGGTGTTGAACAGTCGTTCGCACCGCACGCTCCTTGAAATTTTTTCTGGCTACCTAGAGTTTCATTGATTCAAGGCTTCAGTCTTTTTCAAGGCTACCTGAATCACTAACAGTCTTTTTAAAGACTAACAATTAGTCAGCTTTTCTCAAGGCTATACAAAGAGTGATATTAGAGTGACTAACTGATACAAAGAGTGATATTAGAGTGACTAAGTGATACAAAGAGTGATATTAGAGTGACTATGAAATTAATCAGCCTTTTTTAAGGCTAGCTAGGAGTCTAATCGTAGACTAATTCAGCCTAGTTAATTTAATTTAAAATTTCATTTATTTCAAAAATGCCTGCGTTCAACCGGAAAGGCAACAAACCTAAGGCTAAAAATAATTCAATACGGAATAAATCACAATCCGTTATTCAACATTTTTCTAATAACAATCACGATCTTATAGAATCTGAATGTAAAAATAAAAGACAACGGACGGATTGCCCTTCCGTTGATTCTATGCCGTCGAACAATATTAACGAGATTCTTCCTGAATCCGATTGTAGCGACATAGAAGAAAATTCTTCAAAAAATCCCAAAATGCACGCTTGTCGTTCTGGAAAGAAACATCAATCTATGCCACCAGTGACGGTGATGATTTCCGACTTCAAAGCATTCCTTACTGAGCTTTCTACTTTTCTCCCAGAAGTAAAAGTCTCATTTCAAATCGGACGAAGAGGAGAATGTCGAGTCTTGGTTAATGGATTGGAAGCTTACGAACGTCTTATTCGATATTTGTCCGAGAAACTTCATAAATTTTATTCATATGATACAAAATCAGACAGACCCTTCAAAGCTGTCTTGAAAGGCTTATCAAATGATCAAAGTATTGATGAAATTAAAAATGAACTAAAAGAAGTGCTTGGTTTTGACCCTTCCCAAGTTATACTTATGAAAAAAGAGCGAATGGCACTTCTAAACCACGCTCTGGAATTTCCCATGAACTTTATTTGATACACTTCAATCGAAGTGATGTAAACAATTTGAAAACTTTAGAAAAAGTACTTTTCATTTCCCACATTAAAATTCATTGGGAACATTACAAACGGCATAATCGTATTGCAAACTTAACGCAATGTCGTCGTTGTCATCTTCTTCTAATGTCAGTTATGCTAGTACAACAGGTAGAAATCTACCACCTATTTCTTCTAATGTAAATAATCAAAACACAAGAACGCCTTGCAGTTCATCTTCTAACGGAAACAATTTATTAATAGGTAGATCGGCCATATCATCATCTTCTAATGGCAGTCTACCTACAAATATTCCTTCAATGCCATTCACTTCTTTAAATGAAGTTGATTTAGGCGATATAACTGAAAATAAAATGATCTACCTACAGGATCAACTTTTTCAAATGATCATCCGAATGAATTCGACTTCATCACTTTTTGAAGCATTTCAAATCGCATAGCAATTCGCAAATAATATAATAATGAATTTAAAATTTAACAGTGATGTTAAATAATTATTTGAATATTTTAAATTGGAATGCTCGATTTTTGAAATCGAGTGAAGATGAATTTTATAATTTTCTCAAAGTTCACAAAATTCATATTGCCATTGTGACAGAAACTTTTCTTAAACCATATGTCAAATTGAAAAGAAATCCACATTATGTGGTTCATCGATTTGACAGGTTTACTGGAATGGGTGGTGGAGTTGCCATTTTTGTCCAACAGCAAATTAATCATCGAATTTACCTTCTTTCAATACTAAAGTTATTGAAAGCTTGGGAATCGAAGTTGAAACCATTCATGGAATTTATTTCATAGCTGGAGCATATTCGCCATTCCAATGCACCGGCGAACAATTAAATTTCTTAAAAGGCGATTTGCAAAAACTTACAAGATATCGATCGAAATTTTTCGTAATAGGGGACTTAAATGCTAAGCATGTCCAGTGCAATCGTAGGCAAAATAACAGTAATGGTAAAATATTTCATAATCAACTCTCAGCTGGTTACTTCACAGTTCTTCATCCCAGTAATTCGACTTGTTTCTATTCTGCGAAAAACCCGTCTACAATTGATCTGGTTCTAACAGATCAAAGTCACATTTGTAGTGCACCAATTACACATGCTGACTTTGACTCAGAACATCTTCCAGTAACATTCAGACATTCCAACGAAGCTATAATTAATCCAATTAGTTCTATATTCAACTATCATAGAGCTAATTGGTTAGATTACAGATCTCACATTGAAAATCATGTGGATCATGAAACTATTTTAGAAAATTCTGCGGACATCGACACAGTAATTGATAATTTGAATCATTATATTATCGAAGCTAGAAATCTTTCAGATCAAAGTCACATTTGTAGTGCACCAATTACACATGCTGACTTTGACTCAGAACATCTTCCAGTAACATTCAGACATTCCAACGAAGCTATAATTAATCCAATTAGTTCTATATTCAACTATCATAGAGCTAATTGGTTAGATTACAGATCTCACATTGAAAATCATGTGGATCATGAAACTATTTTAGAAAATTCTGCGGACATCGACACAGTAATTGATAATTTGAATCATTATATTATCGAAGCTAGAAATCTTTCAGTTTCCAAAGCTCAAACTAAATTAAATTCTCCTATCATCGATGACAATCTTCAACTGCTCATTCGGTTGAAGAATGTTCGTCGACGACAATATCAACGTTCTCGTGATCCTGCTATGAAAAACATAGTTAAGGATTTACAAAAAGAAATTAAACATAGGTTTACTCTTTTGCGAAATGAAAATTTCGCTAAAGAAGTTGAACAAATTAAACCATATTCTAAACCTTTCTGGAAACTTTCTAAGGTTCTTAAGAAACCTCAGAAACCAATTCCTGCTCTCAAGGAAGGAAATCAAATTCTTCTTACAAATGGCGAAAAGCTCAAAAACTTGCTCAGCAGTTCGAGAGTGTACACAATTTTAATTTGAACGTTGTGAGTCCTATTGAAAATGAAGTCTCACTGAAATATGATCATATTTCAACCCAAGTGTTATCACAAGATGACATTTTTGAAACGAATTTTCATGAAATTAAAACAATTATTAGGAAACTTAATACATGAAGGCTCTTGGTAATGATGGAATTTTTAATACTCTTATTAAAAATCTTCCCGATGTTGCCTTGAGACTCTTGGTTAAAATTTTCAACAAGTGTTTTTCATTAGCTTACTTCCCAAAAAGAAGGAAAAACACTAAAGTAATCCCTATCCTCAAACCTGATAAAAACCCAGCAGAAACAACAAGTTATCGACCAATTAGATTACCAACTTTTTGAAAAAATTATCTCGTTGAGAATGACGTCTCATATAAAAGAGAATTCAATTTTTTTACCAGAGCAGTTTGGATTTCGTCATGAACATTCAACTACTCATCAACTTGTCAGAGTAACGAACATGATAAAAGCAAATAAATCTTCTGGGTTATCCACTGGAGTTGCTCTTCTAGACATAGAAAAAGCATTCGACAGTGTTTGGCACAAAGGTTTAATAGCAAAAATGTCTGATATCCAGTTTCCTATTTATTTGATCAAAATTATTCAAAATTATTTAACTGGTCGTACTCTTCAGGTTGGCTATCAGAATTGTAAATCTGAATTGCTACCCGTACGAGCCGGTGTTCCGCAGGGTTCGAGCGTAGCTCCAATCTTGTATAATATTTTCACTTCTGATCTTCCAAATCTACCCGTTGGTTGTCAGAAATCGCTATTCTGTGACGACACAAGTCTGTTAGCCACAGGTAGAAATCTAAGAGTGATCTGCAGTCTCCTACAAAGAAGTTTAAATATTTTCAGTGATTATCTGTCAAAATGGAAAATCAAACCAAATGCAGTAAAAACGCAATTGATTATCTTTCCTCATAAGCCAAGAGCTTCTTTTCTTATACCAAACAATAATCACATTCTTAAATTGAATGGCTCGGAATTGACATGGTCTGATCAAGCTAAATACTTAGGTTTAACGTATGACAAAAAACTCACTTTCAAGGATCACATTGAAGGAATCCAGGCAAAGTTTAATAAATATATTAAATGTTTATATCCTCTTATAAACAGAAATTCTAAGCTCTGTCTAAAAAACAAATTGTTAATTTATAAACAAATTTTCAGACCAGCCATGCTTTATGCAGTACCGATTTGGTCGAGTTGTTGTTCCACCAGGAAGAAAACGCTTCAAAGGATTCAGAATAAAATTCTGAAAATGATTTTGAAGCGTCCTCCCTGGTTTAGTACAAATGAGTTACACAGACTCACAAATATAGAACCATTAGATGTAATGTCACATAATATTATAAGCAAATTCCGACAAAAATCGATGCAATCTTCAATTGAATCGATTCGCTCTCTGTATTAGTTAGTAAGTTAGTATATAAATTTCTTTTCCCCATTACACAATACAAGTAGGTTTAGAATTTTCCCTACACAAAAATCTCAGAATTGCGGAAGCAAATGATGTCCTCATGGTACCAACCAAATCATATATATATATATATATATATATATATATATATATATATATATATATATATATATATATATATATATATATATATATATATATATATATATATATATATATATATATATATATATATAAACATATATATATATATATATATATATATATATATATATATATATATATATATATATATATATATATATATATATATATATATATATATATATATTATATATATATATATATATATATATATATATATATATATATATATATATATATATATATATATATATATATATATATATATATATATATATATATATATATATATATATATATATATATATATATATAATAGGGCTGAAAAGTGACCACTTGTGGCTGAACAACCAATTTAAATCTTAATAATTTAGTTTTAACTCATATTCCAATAAATAGTTATTGAAAAAAATTGTTCAGATAACCGACCATTTGCTAAAGTTTATATAATGGGCAAAGAAATTATTGTCCTTTTAGATAGCGGGGCTTAAAGTACTTGGAGTAGGCTGCAGAAAACTGATTAAATCATTGAAATTGAAATTTTTTCCTTCCGATGTGCTGGTTAAAACGGCTTCAGATGCATCAATAGTTGTTGAAGGGTATGTTCACTTACCAGTTACCTTCAACAACGAAAATGAAATCATCCCTGCTCTTGTTGCACCTAATTGGAAACGAAGATTGATTTTAGGGTGCGAGAATTTTTGGAGAGCGTTTCAACCATCCGTTGAAAAAAGCCGGGAAACGAATAGCGTTATTTTAAGAAAGGAAGAGGAGTATTGAGTTGAGGAAATAAAGGCAGAAATAGAAGGAGAAGAAAATTCTAAGCTCACCAGTGAGCAGAGAAAAAAACTCGAGAAAATGAAAGCTCAGCTCAAAATAGCTTTAGAGGGAGAAGTACTTAATGTTACCCCTCTTATTTCGCCCAAAATTGAGCTGAAGGAAGAGTTCAAAAATTCTCCGTATCCAACATCACCGGAGATACAGAAAAAATCAATTGCGAATTGGATACAATTCTCAGTCAAAAGGTGACAGGTGAAGTTCGATTGTGCTTAGATGCACGACGGTTAAACGAACGATCTCGGAAGGACGCTTACCCTCTACCACACCAAGACCGTATACTAAGCCGACTGGAAACGAGAAGATATTTGTCAACAATTGCTTTAACAAAGGCATTTTTACAAATACCACTCGAACCTAGCTCGCGGAGATATACGGCGTTCTCGGTGCTAGGCAGGGGTTGTTTCAGTTCACCCGACTTTCTTTTGGTCTGGTAAACAGTCCGGCAACCTTATCACGACTGATGGACCAAGATTTGGGATACGGTGAGCTGTATCTAGACGACATCGTTGTCGTGAGCGAAACATTCGAAGCGCATCTCTGAGCCTTATCAGAAGTGACAACCCGACTGCAGTGAGCAAATTTATCGATTAACCTTGATAAGTCGAAGTTCTGCGTGAGCGAACTCCCCTACCTCGGATAAATCAACTCTCCGGAGGGATTGCGCCTTAACCCCGAAAGAGTGGAGGCCATAGTGAACTATGAGCATCAAGCGTCACTGAGATCACTTCGCCGCTTCTTGGGGATGGCGAACTATTATAGACGCTTTATCCCCAGTTTCAGTAAACTGTCTGCTCCACTAACCGATCTACTTAGAAAAAAAAAACCAAGACACTATCATGGAATCCGTCAGCCGAAGTAGCCTTTATCAAACTAAAAGATAAAGGCTGATAGCTGCACCCGTACTAGCAAACTTAAACTTTAGCTTATTCTTTCAAGTTCATATTGATGCGAATGATAGTGCTATAGCAGCTATCCTGACACAGCAGCATGAAAACGGAGAGAAAATAGTAGCATATTTCTCACAAAAATTCTCTCCGGCTCAGCAGGCCTATGCAGCTTCTTAAAAAGAGGAATTAGCTGTGTTGTCAGCCATTGAACAATTTCGTCCTTTCATTGAAGTAACTCGCTTATTGTGATTACCAATGCGTCCGCTCTTACTCACATTATGAAGGGTAAGTGGCGCACTTTATCTAGGATTAGCCGAAAGAGCATTGAATTACAGGGGTATGACTTCGAACTCCGACATAGGCGCGGAAAGGATAATGTTATTCCCGACGCATTATCGCGCTCGGTTGACACAGATGAACTGAAAACGGAAACGGACGGTTGGTACTTTGAAAAATATAATAAAGTACTTGCGTCTCCAGGTGAGCATATGGATTATAAAGTGGAAGAGGGGAAGTTGTACAGATTTATACCAACAAAAACAGATGTGTTGGATTATCGCTTCGAATGGAAGCTATTTGTTCCGGAGAAAGCGCGAGTCGATATTCTCCGAAGAGAGCACGCCGAAGCATTCCATATCGGTTACGAGAAGCTGATAGACAAAATCCAAACGAGGTATTATTGGCCGAAGATGAGAATCTCGGCTCGTAAATACGTTGAACAATGCCGAAGATGTAAAGAATGCGAACCGTCGAATACGTCTCAGCATCCTCCAATGGGAAACCCTCGTCTGGTCAACAAATCATTCCAAATACTGGCGATCGATTTTATTGAATCATTACCTACGTCCAAAGCAGGAAATATGCATTTGCTTGTGCTATTAGATCTGTTCTCGAAAAGGACTCTTTTGATTCCGGTGAAAAAGATCGCTACTCCACTCGTTGTCAAAATTTATGAAGAACAATGGTTCCGTCGTTTTTCGGTTCCAGAAATCATCATTAGCGACAACGCCTCAACTTTTCTTAGTAAATTACTTCATCTGTTTATTATTTATTTTTTTGTCTTCGATTAGAGTAAAAACTATCGCATAGACTTATTATTATATATCTAGTCTAAAAACATTAACTTAACAATATTTTCGATTTAAATGTGTCTCTGTTCATAGTAAAATCAAACAGATGATAAACTCTATTTAATTGATTACAGTAAACATCCATTGGATTATTTTGTCCATACTGTGTGCGATGAGCTGATCGTCGTGTGAAGTCCATTCTTCGCAAAGATCTTCCCGGAACATTGATATGAATTCTTGCCAGAAGTGTGGGGTAGTCGATGTTATTATTAAGCAAATCAAAAACGAAAAGTCGTTGATGAAATATCCGCCGGTTTTGCAGCGTGGGTAAGTTGATGAGAACACAGCGATCTTCGTAACGTGGTAGCTGAAGTCGATTAAGCCAAGGAAGTCTTCGAAGCGCGAATCGGACAAAATATTTCTGCACTCGTTCGATCCGGTCGATGTGAACGTTGTGGTATGGAGCCCAGATTAAAACTCCGTATTCTAGAATACTGCGCACTAGAGCAATGTAAACATCCTTGAGACAATAAACGTCGTTAAAGTCTTTAGTGTTGCGTTTGATAAGTCCCAGGACGGCAAAAGCTTTAGCAATAACCAGCAAGCTGTTCGGTGAAGCGTAACTTACGGTCGAGAATTACGCCTAAATCTTTTACAGAAGAAACTCTTTTGACTGGATTCGCTATCATTGAGTATTCAAATAAAATTGGAGACTGAACTCGTGAAAATGATATGGTATTACATTTATTAACATTAACACTCATGCCGTTTCTATCACACCAATCTATAACACATTCAATGTCCATTTGTAGCGCACAACAATCTACCAGGCTTGAGATGATCCGGTAAATTCTTAAATCGTCGGCATACATTACTTTAAACGACGACAATTCATTGCAAAGATCATTCACAAATAGCACGAACAGGAGTGGTCCGAGATGGCTCCCTTGTGGAACACCTGATGTAATATCAAAAGGAATGTACAGTTCCGACTCGAACTGAAACACTACGATCTGTAATATACGAAATAATCCAGTTGGTTATCCAGTCAGGAAATCCATTTCGTCTCATTTTTTCAACAGCGAGTACATGAAAAACACAACCGAAAGCTTTAAAAAATTGAAATACACCGCATCAACTTGTTGCCGTTTTTCAAGCTTGTCAATCAGAGTGAAAACGTAGCTCATTAGATTCGTAGTAGTTGATCGTTTTTTGACAAAGCCGTGCTGATCGGTTTTGAGAATGTGCTTTACTGACGGGTAAATAATATCCAACAGCATACGCTCGAAAAGGTTTTAAAAAAATCCTTGAGCGTTACCAGGTACGACACCGGGCCGATTCGGTCGAACGCTTAAACCGAAGTATAAATGCCTGTATACGAACGTATGTACAAACCGACCAAAGACTTTGGGATACAAAAATTTCCGAGGTAGAACTCGTTATGAATAACACGTCACATTCGTCTACTGGGCTCACTCCGTATAAAATATTGTTCGGCCATGAACATTTATGTAGCGGGGGAGACCATCGGCGAGAAGTTGACACTTCTGATGTTTCTAAAATAGATAGAGATGTACAACAATGCAGAGTAGAGAAATCTATTTACGATATCGTTAAGACAAGCTTGCCAAAAGCACACGTGAAGAGCTCCAAAGCATATAATCTGCGGTTTAGTAGGCCGGCACCAGTTTATCAGGTGGGTGAGCAGGTTTTCAAGCGCAATCTTCAAGTCAAATCTTCTGCGGGTGAGTCCTATAACGCTGAATTGGAGCCGCTTCACGTTCCTTGTAAGATTATATCTCGTCGCGGCACTAGCTCTTACGAATTGGTGGTCGAGCAAACGAGTTAAAACCTGGGCTAATTTTCGTTAGCCGATCTAAAATCAGGCATCTCCGACAAAACATAATTTTTGATTTATTTTTCGTCACTATTTTGTTTATAATAAATGCACCGTAAACTTACGATAGTTATTGTATGTTACGAAACACTTGTGTAGCACGGCGTCCATCCGATGATATTAACACATGGATCAATAAGTCCCGAGACTAAAGCAGAGATGGCGCTCGTAGTAAACCAGT